>NW_026136705.1:7604651-7804651 GCF_905237075.1 Dicentrarchus labrax | reverse complement strand
CTTGGATTCACTGTGACAGTTCTTAGAGTAAGTAAATAACTGGATGCAATTACATTTCCTTCAATTCAATAAAGACCCCCAGTTATTGTTTAGCTTTATTGCAGAACTATGTAGACAAACAGACAACTTTTGTTACCGAAGGTCCACCTTAAAAGTAGGCTTTAAATAGTTAAAACGTTTACTGTGTTCAGGTGTCTGATGGGAGTTTGACGGTGCTATCCATTACTCGGGAGGATCGTGGGGCCTACACGTGTCGAGCCTTCAGCCCCCAGGGGGAGGCCATTCACACCACACGGCTGCTAGTACAAGGTAGGTACATGTGTATTTGGCTCTGTGTCCTTAAAAGTGCCAAGTATCTTTACATGTTCTTATGGAACAAACTTTTGATAAAGAAATTATTTATAAAGGGCAGGTGTTATATTATTCATAATACCACGTGTTTTTATTCAGCAAAAAGCATAGCTGATGTCAGCTGACACTGAGCAACAAAGTGCCTTTTACTAACTGATACTTTAAAGATTAGATTTTGGATATGCTTCCACTCTCTCAGAAATAGTTTTCATTTGCTTTAAAGCCACTGTTGGAAAGAGATTTAATGCAATTTTGAACTGCGTTCACTACTTGGCTTAACTGTACAGTTTATCAGATTTTTATATGAAGTATCCATAAAATATGTCACTCAGGGGTCGTCAGTTTACTCGATGATAGAAAAGGGGCCTCGTACCTCTCTCAAGAGGGTTGCGAACCAATGTGTTGGAAGATTGCTTGATATTTATTTAACATTTAGTGGCAGACAGTGGTTTACGTCTGTGGTAGCTGCCCCAGTATGTACAGTCACGTACATAGAGATTATAAATAAAATGCAGCAGCTTTTAACTTTTGGTTGGTTTAAATAGGGCAGTTACAGTAAAGCAATTTCCCGTGCAGTGATTTTGGGTGGCTCAACAGCACAGCATTACTGCCATTTTTTGCCATCGCCAGAGCCCTACGATGTGATACTAAGGAGTAGTGCTTTGAGAAATAAATATATTATAATATATTCCTTTTTTTTTCACATTTGCCTTGTACTGGCAGTGTTTTTCAGGATTCAGAGATGGAGCAACTGAATGAATCTGTTTACAGTACTCGTCTTTGAATTTCTAAAACTTTCGACTGCATGCCTTACATTGATAGATATCTGTTAGCTCTAGTCGGAGAGCATGACAAATGGCATTCTAGTGAGAAACAGCAGCTACTAGCAGTAATAATACAAACCAATGCTACACATGGTACTATATGTAGCCTATTTATGCACAGTACACAGGCCAAACATGACTTACAACATACTGTGTCAATACAGTATTTATTAGGCATTATTTATCAGTCGCAGGGCATCATGCTCTGCACACTTATTTATCATTTTTTCTTTCTCTAAAAAATGATCAGTGTAACAACATGTTACATTTACCATCCAAAACCATCAGTCTGCACCTCTATCAGCTGTCACACACTGAAACTAAGCACACGTCAAACTGAACCTAATTGATTAGAGCCTGATAAACATTTGCATCAGTTGCATCTATCCAGCACCTTATTAAATTACATACAGTAACTACATGCACATGCAGTATATGGCATAAAAATTACTTTTTCTCTTAAGCTTTTAGTCATTTATTCGCAGCGATAGATGATGTAGGATAAATACTTTCTTGTGGGTATGTGGGAGGAATGCAATATTGGCAGGTGGAGTTTAGGCAGGCCTCGAGAATAACCAATCACATCAGCTCCTCTCATCACCTTAAAAATGCAGCAGACAGTTTAATGAGCCGGGAGGAGAGTCCAAGGTGGCTTCGCTGAGGAAGTTGCAAGACAAATTCAATTCACGTCAATAAAATTTTATTTGTATAACGCCAGTTCATAACAGAAGTTATCTCAGGACACTTTTTAAATAGAACAGGTCTAGACTGAACTCTTTATAACATTATTTACAGAGACCCAACAGTTGCCACCAAATAAACACATCTCCAAATGTTTATTTTTTAGTTTAATTTACATTTAAATGATGTGAAGCAAATAAACAAAACACTGATATTTGCAATCAGTCATCTACAGTTATCTGTAGAATACAAAGTATTTCCATTACTGTTCTAAAGTTGCAGTCAGTTTGATGTATCCAGGTTTATTTTGTGCATAATGAAACTATTGCAAATGCTGTTGGAGAGAGCATAGAAAGAGTAACAGGAAGATAGTTGTAAGAAAGAGAATGGTTTAGAGGAGTAGCAGTACAGAGAGAGAAAACAAAAGACAATTGTTTTTATAATCAAGAAAGATGGAGCGGCTATCTGGGTTTACTATTATCCAGTAGAAATGGTTAAATCAATAAAGTACACAGCAAGTTACCAGACTTGTACACCAGCAAGGACAACAGAACATGATCGATATTGATCCACAACTACAACACAAATGATGTTAACCTCCGTTCAATTTCAATTCAATTCAATTCAATTTTATTGGTATAGCGCCAATTCATAACAGAAGTTATCTCAGGACAATTGTTCCAATTGTGCTTGTTCTTTTTTGTACTTAATCAAATTGCTCAGCACAAAATTTTATTTAAATGAAACACTGGCAAGACGTGGGTGAATTGGGATAATTAGTGGACAAGTCTGTGTTTTCTTCCAGTCGGGCGTTTTTCCAGAGCGAGTGAGGAGGAGGCTATGTGACTTTCTCCTGTGTCGTAATCCTGGGCTGTGAATTGTGGGATACTGAATAGCACTGCGTTTCAGACCGTGCTTCTGCTGTGAGTCTCTTTAGCCTCGCCACTCTGGGACACTTGACAGTCTTAAAAAATGTACTGATCCTGACATGATGATGTGATATCACATGGCAGTAACTTGCCACCCCCTGCGGTTGACTTGTCAATAGCGCAGTATTTCATTATTGCAGTTATCATGACTACCCTACTAGCTGATAGACATACTGACATTTCCAGCCATCTTGAGCCACACCTCTAATATGGATAATGATATAGTGATGGGTATTAAAGGTCCAGTGTGTAACATTTGGGATCAGATCTATTGACAGAAACTGAATATAATATTCACAGGTATGTTTTCATTAGTGTACAATTACCTGAATATAGGAATTGTTGGGTTTTTTGGTCCCTTAGAATGAGCTGTTTTTATCTACAGACGCCTTCCATGGAGTCCACCATGTTGAACCAGCATGTTTCTACAGTAACCCAGAAGGGACAAACCAAACACTGGCTTTAAATTGGGGCATTTATATGTTTCGCGTCCATCGTGGTTTCTCATTCATGCTTGGAAGGGAAAGTTGAAGCGAGGGAGTTGCGATCTACAATTACACCACCAGATGCCAATAAATCTTGTCATTTCAGATTTCAACCAACTGAATACCACTCGCCTTCCAAGCGTGTAGGAGAAACTAGTTGAGGCCAAAACCATGAAAGGTCCCATCTAGAGCCAGTGTTTGATTTGTCCATTCTGGGCTACTGTAGAAACCGTTCAACATGGCAGCCTTCATGGAATTATGCCTAATGCAAACATACCTATGAATATTATCTCCTATTTCTGCCAGTAGATCCTCCTAAATGTTACACACTGGACCTTTAAGTGAAACAGTATTTTCTCTTAATTTAAAATTTGTTAAAGATGAATATATTATCCCTGCTAGTGTAAAACCTTTGTGATATCAGCTACCTGATCCCTCAAGCATGCTATCACATCCATGTGAAGTAGAATTTAAATAGTGTATGATGCAGTATGTTTAAGAGTGGGATAAGACTACTCTGAAATTAGTTTAGGGACGACTAACAGCTGCATTTTACAACAGGAACATTTAAGACTAGATGGAGCATAACAATTGTATTCATACATCTGAGCAGTTTATTATTTATAGAGGCCTACTGAGAGAAAAAGAGTCAGAGGATGGGAGAGCTTTTTGCCTCCAGCTCTAAATGAAATGTCAGCTTCTGTAACTGAAACAATCTGTCTGTATCAGTCCACACTCCGCCACAAAATCAAGACACACTTAGCAAATTAATCATTTATTGTCTACGATGTGCCACATCATGCACACAACAGTGCGCTAATTGTTTTTCCCAGAAATCGAAAAGTAAACACAGTATCAAATGTGTGTCTGTACAGCAACCTTAGGTTTGATACGCCTGACCAAAGAGCATAAATGATAAAGCAGCAAACATGGCATTCCAGGTCATCTAATTTAAAGATTACTGCCCCAGATGAACACAGCTGAGTGGCCATGACCTCATCTGAACTGAGGGAATTGAGTCTCGATCTCTAACTGAAACATTTTCACCAGATGGATTCCTATCCTTTTTGTGGAAATTCAACTATGTAGCATTATACATGCCAGTTGTGAGCCTAGAATAAATTAGATACCATAAAAAGGACCAAGCAATATGAGGTTATGAGACCTAAACCTAGCGGACAGCCATATAATGTACTGACAAATCAGAGAATTATACTGAATGACCACTGTATGGGATCAAACAGCAGTCCCAGTCTACAAATGTATTGTTCTTAGAGTCAATTTAGTGTTTTGTTTGAGCTTCATTGTGGATTATAATGGGTGTTTGGAGTTTGACACTAGAAGACTGTTTTTACATTCATCTGCTGAATGTGTAATGTTTCTCTGTGCTCTTGTAAAAGCTCAGTTTAACATCTGGATGTACCAGAAGGATTTGTGACATCGCAATAAGGTTGGAAGCCAATCGCAATCCAGTATGCAACTAACACAAATGTGATGTAGAAACTTGAACCCTTTTTTTATATGTCTGAAAACAGTCAGTCCACCATTCGAGAGAGAAATATCTTTACAACTATTATAGTAATTGGATTGACATTACATTTTGCACAGACATCCATGTTCCCCAGAGCAGGGGTCAACAACCTTCACTACCAAAAGAGCCAGTTTTGGCCAAAAAAGAAAAATTCAACTGTCTGGAACCGCATGATGATGATTTCTTGTTGCAATTCAAGAGAAACAACCAAATCACTACATATTTATGAAATATGGCATATTGTGCAATTCATGCAGCTGACTGGATCAAATCACTGAAGATGAACAGTTCTGTTACTTTTCCTGTGTTAATTCAGTTGCATGAATTGATAGTATATAATTAGTTGACAAAGCTTCTAGGTCTGAAAAATGAAGCCACTGTGGAATTACTGTAAACCTTCTTTCTAATGCCCAGCAGGGGTGATTCCCTGGATGCAAAAACACATTGCGTTTGTATTGACTGTAATAGAAAAACCGACTTCTCTCTTGATTTATTATCTCAGTAAACAGTTTCCTAATGAGTTTATGGTCTCTGTCTCTAGTTTCAGTCTTCTTCCGTACAGCACGATGTTCATTTAGTAAATGATGGTCCCATTTACAGTAAAACAGACCATAAAGCAAGGTATGCTTTAGGGCAGGGCTACCTTGTGATTGACAGGTCATTCTCAGAGAGTCCTTCCAGCTCAACGCACCAAACTCAGATCAAACTGTCAAACTAGGCAGTGCTGATCAGATATCAATCAAGATTCTGTTACTGCGTTGACTATTTCTTACCTAACATGTTTTCAAAAACATATTTTAGTTTACTGTTTATCTATAATTTGAGAAAGATGGTGGCCAGACACACCGCCATTTTTTCCTGCTTGAAAACTGAGTCAAAACCAAGCGCAGCCCAACTCGCAAACTCAAACTCAATAGGTAACATCTCAATAAGTTTTACACTTTGAAACTCTAAAAGGCTTGTATGCATAGATAGAAAAGCTCACAATTGTTGCTGGTGTGCTTCTCAAATGGAAAATAATAGACTCATACTCAGCAGATTATTAGCTTAGTGTGAAAGCTTTCCCCGACCTTATTTTTAAAGGGGAACTTGGCAACTATTTCAACTTAATAAACCCGTTTAGAAATCATTTGGATGGTTAAATGGCCTGTTCCGGTGAAAAAGGTGACTTTCCCCACTCCCCCTAGCGTCCCCAGGCGGAAAACCAACCTTGCAACTTTGGGACTACCGTCCCATTAAGTTGGAAATAGGAAGTATCATGAGAAGCGAGAACGAGCGAGAAACACAAATTGCTTTGGCAATTCCACATAAACGCACACGTCCCCCTCAATACTGGTTAACCACGTCGGCTATAAGAACAAGTGACGATGAATGTATTACCCACCTCGGTAGACATTGATCCACACGAAAAAGTTGCCCGGCAACAAATGCACATCAGCAGCGGTAGAAAGGGGGAGGAGGGTGCCGCAAGTGAGTTTTTTTACGACAGTGTTTTGAAATATACGTTCCAGAGCTGTAGGGGGAGCTCATTGAGAAAACATGCAACGACAAAAGTGAAAACCAGCGAAGAAATGGCTAGAGTTGTCAAGTTCCCCTTTAAGTATGAATATGATTTTTGTCAGCTTGCTCTCCTCATATCAAATCCGGATAAAGGACATTTCTACGGTTTTGATATTGGTCGTCAGTCACTTTCATTCATCAGAGAACAGACAGCGAACATGTTCACAGAGATCACATATTCCTTTTGCGACTGAGTTCAAAGCCATGGCTGAGCCAGCGCGGTTGTTTGACCCGTCCTGTATAATTTACGGGAGAGACGGATTAATAGAGGCCCTCCTGGAAAGCCACTGAGCTGCAGATCAGCTAAGAGACTACAGTGCCAACAAATCTCCAGCACTCAGCTGGTTCCAAATAGGGCGGGTTGGCACACACACACACACACACACACACACACACACACACACACACACACACACACACACACACACACACACACACACACAAACACAGACACTCACACACACACACTCACACACACCCACTCAAACACCAACAACACATTCATCCCGCACAGGCCTGGTCCTGGTTGTCCTGCTAAGGGGACTGGCAGATGGAAATGCTTTGCCTGTTAAAGGATCAGGCTGTGGGCTACAGATCAGAACTAACATATGGGACTAGCAGTTTATAGTTGCAACATTGGCTCAACTCAGCTTTGTGTGTGTGTGTGTGTGGGGGGGGGTTATGAGCCTCAGGTGGATATTTATATTTGACAGTTGGGATTTCAGATGATAGGAATGCCAAAAAGAAGGACTACATTACTGACAAGGTACCACTCTGTTTCTACGCTTCCTGACAGTCATCCTAATTGGAGCAGGCAATGCACTCGTTTGTACTCTTTCTTGGAACTATACATAAAGGATAAAACACACTCTCCAAGAGAACTCATATGTATTTATATAGTATAGTATATGTATTTGAATTTTCTCTTAGGCACGAGTGGTCCAAACCACTCGTAGGAGTAATATGCAAACAATCTGCTGTTATCCAAACACAACAACATTTTTCACTAAAGGATTGTCTATTGCATTACTATAAAGCAATTTTGAGTTTCCAATGTAAATTACACTTTACAATTTTGTACAATTCTGTACAGTTCATATTTGAACATAGTTCTAAATGTATCATACATTACAGCCAAAGTATATCATCATTAATTTACATTGGCTATTGATGGGGTTAGGGTTGTCTTCACATTAAGGTGTATGCAGGTCGCTGTCCAGGGGAACATCAGCTATTATGGCACGTATTCTTTCCTCTATCTCCTTGAAGACTTCCCCTTAACCCCCTCTAGGGCTGCGCAGTTAATCAGAAGATTATCGAAATCGCAGTATGGCCAAGTGCAATATGCAAATCGCAAGAAAACATATTTGTTTGGTACAGACCCCCAAAAATGTCAAATTTCACACAAAATTTTAATAGATTTGTTAGTGAAGATTAAATTTGTGATGCAAAAATTATGATTCCCACAGTAATCGCAAATCATATCACAATATCTATCAAAATAATCACTGATATTTTTACCATATTGTGCAGCCCTAACCCTCTCCTGATGCACTCCTCGATGGCTTTGCTTTTTATATTAAACCACTTGATTCTAGCAACAGTACAACCCTCAAGTGACACGGCATTAACAGCACTGGTTACTTTTTCCCACTATGGTTTAGCAGGTCTTTTAATTCCACACCTGACACTGTAACAACTGATTGAACCATTTTCATGAATGAACTAGCCTTGTATTTATTATATATTGTATTTATAGCCTTGTGTTATCTATTTATTCTGTATATCTTTTTGTGCAGCACTTTGGAAACCTTGTGTTTGTTAAAATTGTGCTATATAAATAAAGTGGATTGGATTGGATTGGATTGTATGGTATTATAGGAAATTTTCAATTCTTATGAATGCACGCTCCATTACGTATGCATTCATCATTTTCACTCAGGTGATTTTCACAGAAATCTGAAGTTGGCAGCGTTGTGGCATACTCGTATGAGCCCACCATACAAAAAAAAGTAAGAGAAAGTTAAGATAAGAATACATAACTGTCCTGGCAGGGGGCCCAATGTGTAGAAAAAATTTAGCAAAAAGTTATTTGAAGCCATGGATGAATATAAAGTGATAAAGTGATATACAATATACAACAATATGCACCATGCAGTTTAGCAGCATAAATTGAAATAAAATAAGTACAAACTAAATAAGTGATAAGGAGCGATTGGATAAAGTGGTAACAGTGGTAAAAGTGATAAGAATTATAGCAGCATTTGTTATCAGCATAAATTAACTATGGTACAGTACAACTAAATAAAGTGATGAAGTGAAAATTGGGTAAAAAATGGTAAAGTGACATTTGCTCAGGGCACAGTGTCTCCACTGTCCCTTTCGCGACCGGAGGTAGATGAGTTATATAGTCTGATGGCCACAGGAAGAAAATACTTCCTCTGGCTTTCAGTGTTACATTGGGGGGGAATGAGTCTGTTGCTGAAGGTGCTTCTGCTCGAGGTTAGCACCTGGTGGAGAGGGTGAGCGTTGTTGACCAGGATACTGTGCAGTTTACACAGCATCCTCCTCTCAGACACCACCACCAAAGAGTCCAGTTGGACCCCCAGGACAGAGCCAGCCTTCCTGGTGATCCCGCTGATCTTCTTGGCGTCTGCTGCCCTCAGCCTGCTGCCCCAGCACACAACAGCAAAGAAGATGGCACTGGCTACCACCGACTGGTAGAACATCCTCAGCATGATGTTATATACGTTGAATGACCGGAGCCTCCTCAGGAAATAGAGTCGACTCTGGCCCTTCTTGTAAACAGCCTCAGTGTTCTTGGCCCAGTCCAGTTTGTTATCCAGGTGTCGATGGAGATGGGTGTGGGGGCAGATTTCCTCCTGCGGAAATCCACCACCAGCTCCTTAGTCTTCGTGGAGCTTGGTGGATATAATATTAATTATTCAATATGATAAGGGGAAATAATATGAGTATAGGTAGCAGAGATGTTTGAGCGTTGTCCTGCTTATTACAGTTGAATTGCATCAGGTTGCAAAAGTTAAATTAAGTCTGAAGACACAAAATCAGCCAATGATTGTTTTGAAACTAGGGATGGCTCAATACCACTTTACCAGGTCCGATATGATACTGCAACCATAAGCATCTGCCATACGGATACTTTTTCCCTCTCATGAACAACTCCAATGTTAATAATACTTTTTATTTTATGGATGCACTTTGTTTAACCTAGCCATATAAAAAATATCTGGGTCAAACTGTGAAGCAGATATTTCACTCCCATACAGGTAGTAATACACCGCCACATCAACAACATGACTGTTATTCAATATTGCTGCTTCTTTTTATTTCAGCTATTTCACACAGAGCTTTAGGCACATTTACAGCCAGAACCATCATATATATATATATATATATATATGAAAAAGTATATTTCTTATGAATGCATAAATTGCAGTCGGCTGTTTTTCTTTCTTGCTCAGAGTAACTCCACATAGTTGCTGACGGGTCTGATTCACATTATAGCTACTGTTCATGTGACAGATTTTATGGCATGATAGTTGAGGCTAATGGATCGTAACCATGGATGTGTAAGGAGAAATAGATACAGCGTTGGAGGCTAGCTTCCACTGTAAAGAAATAACCCCGGATGAATACGTTCATTTTTAAAAAAAGTATTTTTTGGGCTTTTATTGCCTTTTTGATAGTGACAGCTGAAGACAGACAGGAAAGGGGGGCAGAGAGAGGGGATGACATGCAGCAAAGGGCCACAAGTCGGATTCGACAGCAAGGACTCTACCCACTGAGCTAACCGGGCACCCAGATGAATATATTCTTAAGGGACCCCTTTTCTGTCATTGTGTAAACCAGTGACCCTTGACTACATGACTATGGATATTTCTCATTATATTGAATGTACAATAACAGTAGAGAACAGCTAAAAAACCAGAGAGTTTTCCAGATATTTTAAGGAACTTTTTATACAATTCAATCCATTTTATACAGTCTATATTATGTATTATTTTTAATGATTTAACATGAATGGGCATTTTTGACAAGTTTTCTTGGCGCCTGTCCATTGTTCTTTTAGCTCTTTAGTTGTTTTAACCTTTCTAAAGCAGGACAAGGCTGTTTATGAGAGACTGAAGGCTCTCTGAATATATCTTGTGTTCAGGTCTTCAAAGTTTGGATCTTAAATAATAATCTATACTTTAAAAATAACAATTTCATTTAGTTTGCTTTATATAAATGAGCAAAATACTGAGATATGGGCCTTTTTTTCACTTCCTAAAAGTGACCCTCTGAGAAGTTTTGGCGACCCCTAGTTGGGGATGGGAGCCTCTGCCATAAAGCATGCAAGACTTCTTCTGGCTCTGCAGCTAACTTCCAGTTTTGCCTTCCGTTAACTTGAATGTGGATTAAATGATTTAATCGTGCAGATCTTCTAGACTTTTAAAATGGTATTGGACCGGATGGATCAAATTCGGATAGTGAAACAAGTCCTTTTGCGGTCCTTCACACTAAAAACATATTATAATCATTTTTTTCTGGCATTTGATGCCTTTATGATCACATCAGTGGTAGAGAGTTGGCAGGAAATGAAGGGAGAGGGAGATAGGAAATGACATGCCACAAAGATCCCCAGCTGGACAGGAACCAGGGACATTGTGGTTCGTGGTCAGTGCGTTAACCATGCTACCAAAAATCATTTAATGGTCTTTGGTGTTGGCATGTGCTCTACAGTAACTGGACCTCATGCAGGAACCACTGATGCAAATCGATTTGTTTAAAATAGATTTTATACAGATACGAGACACTTCTCGTAAATGCGGTCTTCATGACTTGGACAATGTGTCACTGTCAGACTGCACATAGTCCTATACCATGATTTTTTCTTCATTGATCTAATTAAAAAGAAACATTTGCTGAACTCAGCAGGTCCTGAATATCAATTCTTTCCCTTTTTTCACTTTTTGGTCTTAGCTTGTCTGCACTGACTGCAACTTCAGCTTCTCCTGGAGCAGCTACTTTTAACTGCTGACTCCTCAGCCTTGAACTCAGAGGGCACCTCAGCCTTTTCTTCTTTTGATCAATCTCTTCTTCACTAATTATCTCCTCAGCCCAGGTATTTAGGTTGTGGTGGTACTCCTCCCTTTTGACCCTTCCCACTTGTCTTGACCACAAGCTTTTGAGTCTTTTCATTCTTTTTTTTTATCGCTCAGTAGCCTCTCTGTACTCTTCCAGTCAGTTGAAAGCTCAGAGAAAGTTCTCTTTAACATTCGGTCCACCGATACTTTCTCCCCTCTCCAGCAGAGATAGATATATCTATATAAATTCTGCATTGTAATTAGATTTTAAGCCAATGTCACTTATCCTGTTTGTCATTGTCATGCACGTGATGATTGCAGGATTGGACACATTCAAATGAGCTCTTTCACCAACACTGGCCAAGTCTACAAGCAGTACTTGTATAGTAGCATGTGTAGTACATCCTATTTTGGGCAGTATTGTCACACACTAAAGAGATGAGTGGTGTTCTCATATAAATCCAACCACGTAGTGTGTGGTAAGTAGCTGAAAGTAGATGAAGGTAGGCCGTTTTTAGCTTCCAGACCAAACTCAGCGTAGCTATGGATATAGTTATGGTCACAGCTTGGAAATGACTTCAAATTATGGTATAAATATATCCATGCGTGCAAAGAGGATGATCCATCTGGCACAGCAAGGATCACTCAATAAGGTCTCATAATCCTTTACTGAGTGCAAAATAAGTCTGTGATATGGCTCTGGGGTCTTCCATGAGACTTCCGTCCACACAGAATGCATGCACCGGTCTTGGTCTGTGTGTACATGGCCCATAAATACCCCACATGACCCTTGCTCAGTATGTTAACTAAATCCTGTGTTGTGTCTGTAGTGGACGTGACGTGGCGGAGTTGTGATAGAGGTCATATCTGACTCATGCTCTCTATGTGAACAGTACAGTCATTTAGATTGTAGGATAGTATACAGCACATACAGGACAAATATTGAACTGTCCGGAGCATGAAGCTATATGTCTTTGTGTTTTCACCAGCCCATTCTCACTCCCAAGTTGTCAAACAGGAACGTTGCAGGTACCCCTCCAGTATCATTTCTGGACGTGCCCATCTGGTATAACGTTTCAGTATGCTGTTGAAGCCAGGTGATGGAAAGGACAATAAAGAATCTATCTATCTATAACCCTGAAATCCACCGGGCATGGCTTTATGAGGTTTTTATGACGGTTTGGGTGGTGGTTTCCATGATCCACCTGTCCCACGAGAGCATTTCAGAAGCGGAGCGTCGTCAGAGCGTGTTGGCTTGCCGGATGTTGTTGACTTGCATTGTCCATAAAAAGGAAACAAAACAGTGTGTTTCTTTACTTAAAATCTCCTCTGACCTGATGCCGACTGACTTCTAGCCTGTTGCCACGATGTGGATGTAGCGTAAATTTCGATTTATACTTTCTGCCACTACTGTCTACTCTGTGCTGCTTGATGCTAGTGGGTCGCAGCTTCCTTCAAAAATAACCCAAACCCATTATCTAGAATAGGCGGTAAAATTTGGGGGTAAAGAGCGAGAAAGTCCACACAATGAAGGAGGTTGGGGTGGATGGATGGATGAAACAAGTACAGGACTTTTATTAGTAGACTGCTGTTTGTGCCCCATGTTAAACAAAAAGTCAGCATTGACTTCTTTCTAATTTAAATTATGTAAGTTACGTTACTGAAGTTACACTAAGTACTTATTTGAACCAAGACCATGATCATTTCCTAAACCCAAATAGTTTTTGTGCCTAAATCTAACCAAACTGAATTTTAAAAATTTTACCTGACAAAAGTATTTGATTTATTTGCACTGCCTTCACTGCCTCACCTTAATTATATAAGTTATGTTATAGTATTATTAACTATATTATTAATTTTAAATTTCAACGGATGATTATAGATTGGTTCCATCCCAGAAAATGGATTTTCTTCTGAGGAAAACATTGAGTTAAATTAATTTGATGATCCCTTTTTGACAAATACATTTGGCGTCATGCATTTCGACAAAGTGTCCTACTCACTATGCTTTTCTGTGTTTCTCTACACCAGGCCCCCCGTTCATCGTATCCCCACCAGAGAACATCACAGTGAACATCTCGCAGGACGCCTTCTTCACCTGCCAGGCGGAAGCCTACCCTCGCAACCTGACCTACACCTGGTTCTGGGAGGAGGACAACGTCTTCTTCAAGAAGTAAAGTTATGATCGGGTTCATTATTGTGCACCATATCACCTCAACTGTTTGTACATACTGTGTCACCAGCCACTGTCAAGAGTCCTGTGTTGTGATGTTGATTTTGTGCTGGATAGTCACTGAAGAGGAATGATATCACTTGTATTAATCAGGTAAAAATGTCACTGCAGTGATCATCAGGCAAAAATAGTGCAGACAAGATATATGCCTTTTGATGTATCAGATTTGAGAAATCTTTTGAAGTGTCAAAATGGCTTCACTAACTTTAAATGTGTTAATAGCTAATAGATGGTGTTAAAAACAAGTATTTTTTACAAGATAGTCATTCAGTGTTAACAACATTATCCTTGTCTTCATACATTTAAATTTGCATGACTAGTATGTGCATTTCTTAAATAATTTCTACTAATTGTAAGTCATATACAAGCTCTTTCACCTTGATGAACGAGTCTTTAGAATGAATGCAAAATAGCCAAACCTGGATTATAAAAGCAACATTAAAACAGACACCAGTGGCAATACATATGGAGAGAGCAGTTCAGGCAATAGAGGACTGCATTAATAAGAGTTTTACTGATTTAAGTCATGTATTTGTTCTGCTCAGGAGGGAGATTAGCAGGGCCATTTCTGTCTTTGAGTTGCTGAGGCATGTAAAATATAGTTTATTGTTGATGGATAACACACAAATCAAAGGAAAAGTTATAAAAGAAACAGATGAGTCCCAATATTGAGATGATATTCAGCTTCAACAATCTGACGTTTATTGGTTTGAGCAGACCTTCTCTGGTTAATTCCTTAAATCAGGGTTTGCAGTCTTGTTCTGGTTCAATGTTCCTGCATTGTAGTCACGTAGAGTAAAGCATACATTAAAGCTTCTTTCAGACAGCCACGCCTAAAGTAAATGGGGAAATTTAATATGTGGACCAAGGTCAAATAAGTACAGAGATTACTGTAATAAATGTGTAACTGAATTATCATCTTTGCTCAAAAACAAAAACAATACATTTTTCCCCCCATGTAAAAGAGGTTAAGAAAAACAACCACAGTAATAATCAGACTAGCACCCCCCTCCAGATTTATCTATGCCAATTGCAAAACATAGCTTTACATACAGCATGTGAGTCTTAGCTTAATGTCTTATCATCCTATGCTTGTGCTCTGTCGGACATTAAAAAGTGGGCAGCAGAGTTCTCTAATAAATGATGAAAGTGATGAAAATGTATGAGGAGATTCACTAGAGAGATGAGAGCGAGAATGTCCCCACCGATGGTCAATAATTAAGGCTTTCACGGCAAAATAAGTTTTAAAATCCATCAGTGATGCAGTGATGGAACAGAAAACACTCTGCTTCCCTCATGTCATTAAACTTTTCAACTCATCGCTGTTTTCTAGCAGTTAGACCACTTCCTCTCTCACACAGCGGGAGCCAAATATCACGCAAGCACACAGCCATCTCCTGAAGGTCTGTGTTATTAACTTTGAAGTAAATCAACTTTATAATGGAAAGTGTGTCAGTCATTTTGGACCACGGATCTCCAGAAATGTCAGTTGGTAGGCACACGTCGCCACAAAGCAATGACATTTCCCCCGCTGATGCTTGGAAGCTGTTCAGACGGAGGCAGCGCACTTGTCCATTCTGCTTCCCCATAAAGTGCCCCACAGCCACCAAAGTTTGAAGTTAAGTTGGGTTTATGATGTACATTCACAATGCATCATATTGCATCAATGTCTGCTTCAATGCACTGTTTTTGAAGGGGACAGAGTTGACAGGGATGAACCCAGCTCTCATGCATACAGTTTGTGCAATATAACTGGACAAAGGCAGAGCTTTTCTCTTTTCACTGGTATTGCCATACCATGCCGGCCAAAATATTATTAAATTACGAGGATAAGATACAAATAGTGTTCTTTATAGTGTATATGGAGTGTCTACTCTATAAACATTTTTTAAATAAGGACATGGTAAAAAAAAATAACAGTGATGTTTTCATTTTGCATAGTTGATAAATAGTTAAAATAACACCCTTAAAGGAAATACAAAATTTACTTGCCACTGGATGTCGCTCTAGAGCAGCAGCATCTCAGACCATGTGAAAATATTTTTAAAATATGCCGCAATGTAAGCTAAAGTTAATCGTCGGGAACAAATGCGCCCATCAAAGTCTGTCCACTAAAAGTTAACTAATCACTGACAGGCTCAGATTGTTATTCTAAGTGTCTGACAACATTATGGAAAGGATCCCTACAAAGATAAACCTTTTGTTTAACCAGAAACAGCCTTTATATCACTATCACTCTCCACTCCTTAGGCAAAAACACTAATCTTACCTCACATATTAATGTAACATTGTAACTTCATTCAAAGTGGACAGAAACAAAATAAAACTCACTAAACACAGTCTTTGTTAGTCTTTAAAATGTTTCGTCAATCACCAATTCTGCTTTGGTTGAAATAAATCCTTAATTTAGACAATAAAAAAGTTTCAGTCGCTCTACTCAGCTGCACACGGAGCAGACCGGCTATGGAAACAAACCACAGAGACGCTGTGATAGCAACAAAGGCAGAGGGAGTGTGACACCTTGACTCCACTGTATCTTTACGTCATGATTGCTTGCTGCCTTTTTAATGTTTTAAATATCATATATATAAGCTTTAGCATGAAAAATCTTGCCCTTGAGTGATGAAGATCTTTTCTCAACAAGGGACAGGCAGGGTTACAGACTGTGTGCTTTTGCTGCTTACAAAAGCCTGGAAAGCTGGAATGAAGCTCCTGCTTTGGCTCTACATCGTCTTCATCTGGAGGCTGCTTCTCTCAGGTCTGCAGTGTCATCAGGACAAGGATGGGGTTTGATAACATTAAATCAAGTCCATTTCCGAATCCTCTTATCGATCCGAATCCTTTTAAATCCCTTATCAAATCCTTTTTAGGTTGTTTGTTTGGTGGCGAATGAAGACATCTCTTCGAGATCCTGCTGTGTTCAAAGGGTGTAGGGCTTTCAGCACATATTTAGTCACTGCTCTGTGACATTCATTAACCCTGTCCTGGATTATTTGTCCTTTTGCTGTGAGTGTGCTCCTGACTCAGTTGTGCTGCAGCTTCAGAAGTAAAAACAACACAATTGAATTAATATTTAATGTATTTATTCATTCAGCAAATATCAACTGAATAAATGCCCTGTGCCCCCTGTCATGTAACACTGTAGTAGCCAAACTTGGTATTTTGCCGTTGCGTAAGGGGTCTGGGTGAGTCTTTCGAAGTTGTGATAATGATGTGTGGTATAGAGATGCACTGTGAATGAAAATCTCTGCATATGCTTCTGATCAATGCGTGCAAAGTTTGCATCACATGTGCAATATTTCCATATATTATGCTATGACATTAGCCAATAGATAGGGGTGCCGTGATGGCTCACCTGGTAGAGCTGGCACTACATGTACCAAGCCTGAATCCTTGCTGCAGCCGCCATGGGTTCGGATCGGCCTGACCTCTTCCTCCATTTCCATGTTCACTGTATCTAATTAACAGCTGTGTCACTGAGTTAGCAAAAGGCCTGCACAATAAATCGCAATATTATAGAAATCTCAATATGGCTAAGTGCATTATACAAAAAGAAGCTGCAATTTGTTTGTTAAAGGTAAAATTTGTGACAAGCAGCAATTTAATTAAATACTGTAGTGCTGCAAGTTTGTTTTTGGTGAAAACATAAAATTGGGATGCAAAAATTATCATTCGCACAACTTGTGAATCCTGTCCTAATCGCAGTGTTTGTCAAAATAATCGCAAATTCGATTTTGCAGCTCCAGTTAGCTGTTTATGTACGTCACCAGTTTCTTTCTTTGCAAATACTTATCATCACATCATCATCTTATCATATACGTATCAGAACGAGGCTAAAGAGACTATCTAGACTATCTAGACTATAATCTAAGAGGAATCCTGAATTAAACATGCAGTATGGGATTCATTGGCTGCAGAGCTAAACATCAACATCACTTTTTATGATAATTTACACAATGACTGAGATTAAGTGCTCAGTGCAGGCTGTAAATAACGGTTGGCAAGGGTATAAAAACATTTAAATATTAACCACAAGAACATGAAAACATGTAGGAGCAAAAAGGCATGGAAAAATAACCCTAACTCTAATAAATCAATAAGGAAAAGATCAGTAGAAAGTGTCTCCAAGTAAAACTAAGGATGAATTAGATGTGTTTTAAAGTTTCCCCCACAGCTCACAGTGTCAGGCTTAAAGACCTACCAGATATGATCATATTCTTGGAGCCGAGTAATTCATTCGTAATGCTTATCAGTCTCTGTTAGCGGAGGTGGTGAACATGAACAACTACTGTCCTGTGCTGATGAATGAGCTCAATACCATGCAAACTGTGAGGCAAATGACACAAGGCTTAAGCAGTCAGTAAGCCTTCAAATTGTATCGCAAATTGCTCGCAGAGACAAAAGTCCAGCCTGGCCATCAACGTGGCTTGGCCCAGTTTGACCCATGGCCACAGGCTGTGAGTTTTTAAATCACTTGTAGCCTGAACCACCACTTCATGAGCTTTTCTGGCCACCAAATGGCTTATACTACAACAGCTTTGATACATTTCGACTGGAGACAGGTTTTTTTTTAAGAATGAGGTATATCAATGAATAGAAAATACAGAAATATAGTGTATTGCAATATTTTGTTTTGTGTTATTGTACCAGTTATCAAAAACACTGTCTAGATTTTTGTGTTTAAACCCCCGCCTGCTAATTAACAGTGTTTAAATCCAAATAATATGTTACCTCGTTTACAGTATTGCAATATATTGCAGTATATTGAATCGTAACCCCTGTATCGTGATACGTATCATTTCTGTATTTTTTGAACCCAGAATCTTTTTAAATCCAAAATATTTTTTTCTTTTGCTTTTAAGGCCCTCATATTCTATGTTCAGTCAGCAGAAATACTACGTTGCAAAAACGTATGCTGTGAAAGTGACACACAACAACACTGATTACTAAATTTGCCGTCTCAGTCAGGGATGATGTCACTTCTTTTCACTTGCCTATCTCCCAAGACTCACACTGCATAGCCCACCTGTGCTCGTTCCACTTTTACAGTCTGATTTGAAATGGGCAATGGAGGGAGCAAAAAGGAATGCAAAATATCTGTTGCCTTGACTACTGCAACTAGCTGGTCACTTGTGAGCAGACCTAAAACTCAGGACTGGCTTAAAACCCACCCCAGCTCCCTCTCTACAAATAAAAACATATGTCTGATGCAGAAAAAGGATAGATGCATCATTAGGCTTGGGCAGCAACGGATTACATGTAACTGAGTTACGTAACCGTGATACGAAAAAAAGGTAAATGTAATCCATTACAGTTACAGAAAAAAAGATGTAATCAGATTTAGTATGTATTAGTAAAATTAGGATTTTATAGCAGGATTAGAATTGCATCAGTTTTTCTTTAAAAATACAATGAGCAGAGGACATTTGTGATGCCTAAAATTTTCCATTTTCCATTTTTTCCATTTTTTTTCTTAAGGTCACACTGTTCTGTTCTTATAGAATACACTTCCATGAGTACTTATTGAATTGTCTGTTCTCTTGTTTTTATTTGCGTATTTGGTGTTGAGGTAATCCTAAAGTAACAGAAAGTAATCATGTTGTGGCAATTTTTAACAGGTAATTAGTAATTGTATCAGATAACAGTTTTAAAGTAACCCTCTCAACCCTGTGCCCCATACTGGACTATATGCAGAGCTAGGACACTTAGAGCAGTGAATAAACTACAGTCTGCCCTTTTGTGTAATACACTTTGTACACACATTGTACATTAAAGGGGCATTCCACCAATTTTGTATGAGGTCAGTTTGCTCATCATTAGCAGTACTACTCAGCATGTGACAGTATATTGTTTTCTGTGACTCTGGAGGAGGTTTTTGAAAAACAAACTTGATGATTTTATCAGGGTTAGAGTTTAAAAGAGAGGGACAGTCCAAAAAAAATAATGCTGTTGATGGCATAATGGAAAATCCTGTAGTATGCTTATTGGCACCATAAAGAGGCTCAGGGAATGTGATGAGGAGAGAGATTTACTTAAAACATGTTGAGCTGCCCTATCAAAAGAAAGGCAAAAAGCCCCCCAAAATATATTTTGAAAAAACAACAGCAATCAGCAATGTTAGCAATGCATTGATGTGTGGCACGTGTGCTGTGGAGGTGTTGAAGGTGCAAAAGCAGAAAAAGACGATGCAGGGTGGATGTCAGCTGTAAGAAGGGGGTGGCAGAGTGAACACATGGGCCAGCTTTTAATGCTCAGGTGAAATAGATCAGCTGTTGAACCTCACATGACTAGCCTCCGAGACAGTGTATTTCATTTTTGTAATAGTTTATGTAGATTTGTTTGGAGATGTCCATTTCAAATCTGTCATTGTGCTATGAATAAGGACCCTGATTTACTTTCTTTAACTTTTCACTAATTCATATCAATTTTTAAGTGCATTTATTTGAATAACTCAAGTTATTTTTAATCCGGTTTTACAGACACTTGTACATTAATGTATTTCTTAACCCAATCTGATTAGCTCTGCCTCTCTGTTCGCTCAGTCTCTGTAGGAGCAGGTAAAAAGCTGTTCGCTCAGTCTCTGTAGGAGCAGGTAAAAAGCTTTTTGTCTACTAGGGGCACTCCAGCGATTTTACATGTTATGTTCAGGATACCTGTCATTAAGAGTTCTACACAGCCTGTGAAAGTAGTTGCATAATGTTTTTTGAGAAAATAACCCTGATGATGTAATAGCAATGTCACCAGGTTTCAGCTTTAACAGAAAACTTGCATCGCAGACCGGAGTTTGGAACATGTGTGTTAAACAGGCACACACTTTTCTCTTATTTGAAATCAAATCAACTGTCAAGTTTTTGTTTTCTGTGTTTTGTTGTGTGTGTTCTTCTGTATGCACCACCCCATATCTGGTCAAATATAATGACTTGACTCCTTCCTCACCGAGATTTTGCATCTCAAGAGGCTTGTCCTGTTAATGATAAACTTGTGTAGGATCCAGTATTTTTGGAGCTGGATCATGAAAAGTTTAGTAATTAGTGGACAGAACTCCTGCATTCTTTCAATGGCCAGCAGGGGGCAGCTTCATTGGTTCATTGTTCTCGATAGCTACTTTCAAGAATTCTTCGATACAGCATGATTTTGTAAATTAGGGTCCCATTTAGAGAAAATAGACAATAAAACGGGGGATTGCTTCAGGGATCCACAATGTGGTAAAAACCCATCATACTGCAATTATTTTGACAGATAGGCTATTTCAGTATGTGTCAGGATTTTTGCATGGGGTTGAACATCATTATTCACATATTGAGATAACAATAATATAATATTTTGATTAATTGTGCAGCCCTACTTTAGGGCATGGCTATCTTGTGACTGACAAGTCGCTACTATGGCGAGTCCTGGGGTTCTCAGTGAGTCCATCCAGTGCAATACGCCAGGCTAACAAAACTCAGATCAAACTGTCAAACTTTGTTGTTTTCAGAAACGTATTTTAATGTACTGTTTATCTGAAAAGTTTGTGACCAGGCCAGTGTTTACCCCTTGAAAATTAACAAGCAAAAACCAAGCTCCGGCCAAGTGGCAGTAACATAGATGCATGGCAATGCAAATCCTTCCCAGCTCTCATCAAAATATTATAACACAAATATTATACATATAATGCCAAAAGTCAAGACTTCAGAATGGTAGTCCACACACTAATGTCATGGAAGGTTCACGCTTGAGCTGGATGGGTAAAATACAAAATAAGGTACAATACAAAGCGCAACACAAAACTGCTGGCGTACACCTTTAATGCTGCAATGCCAGTATGTTTTGATATTGTCCATTAGGTCATCCCACCCTGAATTCCATACTTGGTGTCATTAATCAAAATCACCTTTTGGATGAGAATATAATAGGATTTACTGAGTATGAATGTGCTGCTGAAAAATCTGCAGGCACTGTGCTTGACGCTAAGTCAAGCCTGAACCAAGATCTTTGTGATCCCCTTCCTCTGTTCCAACACAAAGCCTACAAGCTGGATGGTTTATAGAGGTTTTAAAAGTCTGAAATCTCTGCATCTGGCAGAGTTATCATTAATATTGGTGTCAATCTATCAGCCACACATAGTATATTCTTATGATTTTGTGCCATAGGGCACTGACTAATAAACTAAGGGAATATATTTCCCTGTGTTTTCCAGTTACCTTTGAAGCCTGTAAACTTACAGTTCCTCTGCAACCAACCATTTTGCAATGAATCATGAAACTAGCTGTGTGCAGAACATCATTTATATGAAAGTCAGAGCTACACATCCCCTGGGATGTGAGCAGAAAGGGCAAGAAAATGTGGCACTGGGCAAACATACTGTCGTCATCTTCATAGAAGTCTTGCATCGTACATCA
Organism: Dicentrarchus labrax; assembly: GCF_905237075.1. Classification (NCBI taxonomy): domain Eukaryota; kingdom Metazoa; phylum Chordata; class Actinopteri; family Moronidae; genus Dicentrarchus; species Dicentrarchus labrax. The sequence goes on along the minus strand of NW_026136705.1, from coordinate 7,782,589 downwards.
GTGATGGTATACACGTTCATCTGTCCATAAATCTTCAAGTAAATGTCTTTGTAGCTTCAGTGTGGAAGATAGTCTTTCACATTAGGTATATGAATCTTATTATGAAATACAACTTAGATGTTTGCTAAAGTTCACTCTTTTTTCTACACAATGAATTCCTCCAGATGACATGACGCCAGATAAGACACACTGACTGAGTTGTATCCCAACATTAATGTTTCTCTTCTCTTCATTTTCACAGTGACCTAAAGCGCAGAGTCAGTATTCTTATCGATGGTTCCCTCATCATTGCCCAAGTCAAGCCGGAGGATGCTGGGAAATACACCTGTGCGCCTAGCAACAGCCTGGGCCGACCACCGACTGCCTCTGCCTACCTAACAGTGCAATGTGAGTGCCTTTGACTTTTGAGTTGTTACATGTGCTCAACTTTACTGTGAACTGGTACATTGAGGGTTCCTCTTTCCCCCTAACTGTTTGGGTTAAAGCCATTGACAGTATAGAATAAATGGACAGAGCTTGTCGGTTTTAGGTGAAGCCAATGCTTAAGTGTCTTAAACCTGCTTTCTTTCTAATGGTCAGAAGGGGGCTCCATGGGCTGCAAAATAATCAGATACTATAAAGTCTTATGGGAAAATGACCTTACTCACTTTATTTACTAATGTGTTTTTTGTCTCTAGTCTCAATCTCTAGTTTCAGTCTTCTTCAAAACAGCATGATGTTCATTTAGTAAATCAGTAGTCCCATTTAGAGTAAAATAGACCATAAAGCAGGGTATGCTTTAGGGCATGGCTACCTTATAATTGACAGCTCATTCTCAGTGAGTCCGTCCAGCTCAACACACCAAACTCAGATCAAACTGTCAAAATAGGCAGTGCTGAATCAACATTCTGTTACTGCGTTGACTATTTCTTGCCTAAAATCTTTTAACATACAAACATATTTTAGTTTACTGTCTGTAATATTTTAGTTTACTGTCTGTAATATGAGGATGTGTGACTAAGCCATTATTTCCTGCTACACACAAGTTGATAGCAAGTGTAGCTCAACTCGCAGTACATCACAGCTGCTGGTTGCAAAAAAACAACATGGTGATGGCCATAATGTCAAACTTGAGGCTTCAAAACGGGTATAGGTTCACACTTAAAAGCCAAGGCCACCTCAACTACTATAGATGCCTAAATCCAATGGCTAATCATGTTTGAGGTTCAAAGGAAAGAAACATGGCAGAGTATGTAGAGAGAGAGGTCTCAGTGCAGATTGATACATTTGATAAAATGGAAGCGTCTGGCGAGTGACAAAAATGTTTCAACAAGCGCTTTTTCTGTGTGGATTGGCTGAAAAAGCCTTCTTAGCAAAAAGATTATCTTGATTACCAATATCAGTGTATTTGTTCCCAATGCCCCATTAGCATGATTTTGTGCAGCCACTGGGCTTCATCAAAACAAACTTTTACCACTCCGATACAGCCAACAGCTTCTGTTGAAGAAATTAGGACATACTGTTGCATTTAAGGGGTTTTGGTCTTTATAACTGCTTTAACAGTAGTAGCTCAACAGTATGATGTGTGAGATGACTAATCCTTCCACCTTGTTGAGAAGGGACCCCGGTGCTAACCAAAGGCTTATCCACACTCAGAAGCTAGTCTATAACAGGAGTCTCAGATGTGACACTGCTTTCGCATTGCACCTCCAGAAACCAACTTATTATGGAAAATGGTGCATCCTCTGCACTGTGGAATCGATTTGGACACTCTACCAGTCTCCAGGCTAACACTATCCCACCTCTCAGCCAAACACCTAATCCCCCCCACCCCCAAAACACCCATTTGCTTTCACAAACACACTTTTCTGTTTTGCATGTTTACTTACTCCATCTCCCTCCTGCTCCCCCTCTCTCCACTGCCTCTCCCTTCTCTCCCTCTCTCTCGCCTCATTTCTCATTTATACTCATTTATGTATATATATTCATATGCACATCAACACATCTCCATCCCTCCCTCCCTCTGTCTTTATCACGGGTTGCCGCCTCCTTATTCTCTCCTCCCATAAAACACTCATTCAGTCCATCAGTCACTCCGAGCTCTAGAAAGATGACGCCTGGCAAATTTGTCACTTTGCAGAAGCATCTGGCTCTTATTTGGAGCAGACGGGCAGAGGCGGGACGAGCTCTGAGATTTTAGCCTCGACGACCAGTGACCGGCCACTGGCAGTAGTCAAGGCAACAGACATTTTGCATTCCCTCGCTCTCCTGCCTCCTCTGATGGCTGTACATTAGATTGTGGTGTGCAGGCGTGAGAGTCTGTGTGTGTGTGTGTGTGTGTGTGTGTGTGTGTGTGTGTGTGTGTGTGTGTGTGTGTGTGTGTGTGTGAGATGAACAGAGGCAGGCAACACCAGTTGTGAGAGGGAGGGAGAAGTGAGAGGGGGGATTACATCATTGCTGTAAGACCAGGGACTTTTCTCCATCAGACTGCAGAGGGCTCTCTCTCTTTCTCTCTGTCTTTCTGGCCGATTCTTTCCTCTTATTCTCATCTTTTCCTTTTGTTCCCTCTCTTTATCTCTTTCTCTCAACATTTGCTCTCCTCCAGTCTTCTGTCATGCCCTTTCTCTCTCCTCTGCCTCATTCTGTTTAAATCTCTTTCCCACAGCCTCCCTTTCTCTCTGTCCTCCCTCTGTCTTCCTCTCCTGAAACGCCTGCCAGTGAATAACTTCCCCAAAGCATCTTGCAGTGGGAACCAGCGTGTCGTGAGCGATAGTGCTGTCTGAGGGCTATATTTAGAAACTTGGCTGGTATTCTCGTCTGTGGTGCCGGTGGCGGCGCTCCTCTGGGCTCTGTATGGCGGAGCGCTGCCGGGGCTGGCGGTTAGGACTTCAGAGGACATCACTTGTAGTACAAAGTTGTTCTGGCAACAGTGCGGCCCGATCGATCTCTCGCCACAGCTCAACCGCTCTATCTCACCTTGTCACACAGTCATTCGCTCACTCGTTCACTCTCTCATCTCCCCTCCTTTGTACGCCAGATGAATGCCTCCTGCTGCCTCTTGCCAGCTTCATTGTGTTCACCGCCTCATCCTCCTCTCTCCCCCGCCAGCTCCTCTCTACCTTACGTCATCCAGTCACATCTCTCTCTCTCACCTGTCCTCTTTCCCACGCTCATGCTCAGCCTGGCTCGTCCTTCCTCTATCGCTCTGCACACCCCCTCCTCTTCCTCCTTCTCCTCCTCCTCTCACTCACACCATTTCTCCTCCTTATCACCCAGTGCCTACTTTGAAGCTGTCCTCCTTGACCTCATTTAATCACCATGCTGCTCTCTCCCCTCTCCAGAATTCAGGATTTAGGAAGGAGAACTTTTAGATTCTCTCGCCCCCTCCCCTCACCTTCTTTTCCCCCTCTTAGCCCCCTTTCTCTACCAAATGGACTCCCTTTTTTTCTTGTGCTCCTGTGTTTGCCCAAGAGGTATAGATGGACCATATCAAATCCCAATTATCTATGACTTCAAATACAGTGGAGGAAAATGTGAAAGGACAGACACTAATGTGGAGCAGAGATAGTAATAAAACTCAAACATATCGGAGCTGATCTGATTAGACTGATTGAGGTGAGGCGGGTCACTTATGGTGCGATATAATGCAGTTTACACTGTCTATAACTAAATACAGTTTAATGTGGTTTAAAATAATAATAATAATAAAAAAACACAAACACAAACACAAACACAATACATATTTTCCAGTATTGCAAGAATTTATCAACCAGTAGATTTACAAAAAAAGTAATTATCTCCTTACTTTGAACACTAGTCACGATATCTATCTTGTCAGTGTTTCACTGCAGTTTTCTTGTATTGAGCAAAAACTCTGCCAGTGGCCTTAATCAGTTTAGAATTTTAAGAACTAGAATTCTTAAAACTAGCATAAAGTGTGCTTATTACAAGCAATGAAAACTCTTATTTAAGATTAGTATTCTGAACAAGTATTCTGGTCACTTTATTGATCTGAATTTAAGAATATGTACCTTTTTTTCCTAATCAAATCTTCCAATAAGACAGTTTCTTCAAACAGCAGAATAAAAGTAAGTGGCTTTGTCTTAGATAAAGGCACCAGAAGCATTCTTATGTTTAGCCATTTCATTAAAACAATGAGAAACTAAACAGCTGCTTCATTTCCAACACTGAGACAAGACGACTTTCTGTTAAACTGAGAGGTTGTGCAAGTGGTCGTACTCTTAAAAATAATATCTTATTAAGACGAAGTTAGATATATTTTCTTAAACCAAGATTATTTTTCTAATGCAAAACATGCTTGACAAGATAATTTTTCTTTTTAGACAAAAGATTAGACTAATTTCCCAGAAACAAGGCCTTTTTATTTTCTTAAGATTCCCCAGTGTTTTGAGGCCTGGTCTGGCCTGGTCTGCAAATGGTTAAACTATGTGCATGTGGAAACACTGATTTAGTAATGATTTCTATTCTTTCTATCTATGAAACCCTTGTGGTCCCTGGGGCTTCATTAAGAATTTTCCAAGATGTGAGTTCAGATTTTGACCATTAAGCTGACGTAGAGCTATAGTTATGTATTTGCTTAAGTATCACATGCATTTGGGCGTCCGGTTAGCTCAGTGGGTAGAGCTGGTGACCCATGTACTGAGGCTGAGTCCTTGCTGCAGCAGCCCAGGGTTCGAATCTGACCTGCGTCCCTTTGCTGCATCTCTGCCCCCCTTTCCCATCTGCTTTCAGCTGTCACTATCATAAAGGCAATAAAAAAGCCCCCCCAAAATATTTTTTAAGAAAGTATCATGTGCATTTAATTACTTAAATTGTTTTCTTAGGTGTACTTGTTTTTTAATCACACTACCAAGAGATGAATAACAGTGTTTGTGAGGTGTATATGCCTCTATATATGCGTCCTCTAAATAATGTGATCACAATCTTACGGATTCATTTTTGCATCCCAAATTTAATTTTCACTGAAAACTATTAAAATCATGATGATGTGAATTTGTTTGGTTGTCCATATAGAACAAACATACATCTGGAAAACAAGATTTGAAGGCCAGGGCGTCTCTGCAGAACTACTGTACTCCATTTTAATGCTGTTATTTCACACACATTACCTTTTATGAAAAAAACTGCAGCTCCTGCAATTTGTATATTGCACTTGGCCATATTGCAATTTCGACTTTTTGATTAATTGTGCAGCCCTAATATAAAGAAAGTGTTGAAGCTTATTATGCATTTGATGCTGTCCTTTTCTTAAAACCCACATATTGTTGCAGCGAACCTTCTTATTATACCACTCTAATTTGAAATCTGACTGTCAGTGGCGTTTTTCCAGCCAGGTGGAGGGAAGGGGGGCTGTTTTAAGTATGATATGTTATTGTTCTAGTTATTGTTCTAGTTATTGTTATTGTATTGGCATGGCAGCCCTGTAGGCCAAACACAGGGGGCTTGGTTACATTACCATTACACTATTCTGTACATCTTACAGAAAACTGTACAAAATCTTTATTAAAGCTTTGCAAACCTCTGCTGGTTGCAGCGGGCAGGTGTGGGGGCATTGAGGTAGGAGCTTCAACATCTGTTGCTTGCTGAGTGCACTCTTCTAGTCATTTTATGATAAGCCCACTTCCCACAAACTGTGTGATTTCCCAATCTCCTCCACACTACTATTCCAATTGCCAAACACCGGGTTTCCAAAGCTACAAAGAGACGTTTCATCACTCTCGCTGTTTTCTCTCTCTCTCTCTGTGTTTTTCACCAGATCCTGCCCGTGTGGTTAACATGCCATCTGTCATCTACGTGGCCATTAGTCTGCCGGGCTTCATCCGCTGTCCTGTAGATGCCAACCCTCCCGTAACTCTGGTTAAATGGAAGAAAGATGGCCTCCCCCTCCGGATAGATAAGGTGAGTGACTTGGATTCCATTTTTTACTTCATCTCTTATCTGAGTGAAAGGTTTCCCTGAGTTATTGATTGGAACCATTATTGTTCTAAACATAACTCCTCCTTACACACAATCCGTGACTTCTCCATCCACAGTACCCTGGTTGGAGCCAAATGGACGATGGGAGCATCCGTGTGGCAGAGGTGACAGAGGACTCTCTCGGCACCTATACCTGCATGCCTTACAATGCCCTGGGTTCCATGGGATGGTCCCCTCCCGCTCCCCTGGTGCTAAAGGTATTCCCACCGTAACTGTGCACATAGGCTGCGTTTCATTAGTCGTTCAACATGCCCTCGTTCACTTGCCCTCCCCCGGAATCCCCGCCGCCATCATATGTGTCTTTCCAATTGTCTGGAAAACTGAAGTGAACTTGGTAAGATGGACCCTCGGAGGGCTGAGGGAGCGAGTGAACAACGATGGTCACTCCGAGGTGGATATCACCCACAATGCATTGCAGTTTACGTCATTGCCGCTATAACGCAGAGTAAGGGCAAGTGCGTTTCATTTAAATCCCCCGCTCCTCCCCCGCCCACTTTCCCTCCGCGCTCCAAGTGGCCTCTGTGCGACGTATGCTGTTACGTCATACCAAGGGCTGAGGGTAAGTGAACGAGGGGAAGTGGAACTACTAATGAAACGCAACCACAGATTAGCCCATAACAGCAAAACAGCTCTGACACATCCAGGGGGCAGTGCAGCTCATCTGTTTTTTCTTGGCTGTTTCACGCTGGGCAGGACCCTCCCAAATTCTCAGTGGTTCCTGGAGGGGAGTACAGGCAGGAGGCTGGGAGAGAACTGGTCATCCCCTGTGAGGCAGAGGGAGACCCCTTTCCCAATATCACATGGAGGAAGGTAAGACACTTTCCACACCCTACACCCCCCTGCCTATGCCTTTATTAGGGACCGAGCCAGTGACCTCTGGGAGGCCCTATTGTATCTCTAGGAATTATTATTATTATTTGCTGCACTTTGACTGCATATTTGGTGGCCGCCACATGCTCTAAAGCTCATGGAAATTTGCACAAAATTCGAACGTGGCAAAAAGTCATGTATGCAATTGTCCCCGTGCACGGGCACCGCCAAATGTCGAGCCCCGCCCCCCGAATCAGCCCCCAAGATGCGTAAGGCCAACATGTACGAAAACCTGTACACGTGTATCGTGATAAAAGTAGCAGAAAAGCCTCTTGGACTCAACCAACCTCAAACTAAACAGGAAGTCGGCCATTTTGGATTTTGTGGTCATTTCTGGCGATTTTCGCCATTGCATTGCATGCTGGGAATTTATCGGATTGACTCCACATTTGGACACAGCCACCTAAAGACATTCACGATTAAAAGTTGCGCTATTTACGACATTCCATCGAACAGCGTGGACGTGGCGTAGTGTCCCGTGGCGTCCAATTTCCATCCTTCGCCATGAAAACAGAAAGTGGTCATAACTTCTGCGTACATGATCCGATCGCAACGAAACTTCACGTTTGATAAGAGTCCCGCCCTGAACACGTCTATGTGATAATATTCAGTAATAGTGAGAACGCCACCTAATGGCAACAGGAAATATCACGTTCTACTACTAGCAGGATGATCAGATCCACCAGAAAATTACTTATGAAATACAAAACACATTGTTAATGATATGTGATGACTGTGGTGAGTGGGTGTGTCTGTAGCGTGGCATCAAATTTTTATGTACCGCCACAAAACACAACTTTGCTATGACTTGAGTGTACATTGTCCATTCGACTCCAAACTTCACTTGTCTGATGAGAGTCCCGCCCTGAACACATCTATGTGATAATATTCACTAATAGTGAGAGAAAGTTGTGCTATTTGTGACTGTACGTTGAAGGGCGTGTCTGTGGCGTGCCGTCAAAGTTGGCCAGGTTGAATCAAATGTCAAACTGTGATGCCATTTCCAGCATTTCAGTGCTTCAATTTGAACTAACTCCTCCTACAGATTTTATCGTATTGACTTCAAATTCGATCACTGCAATCTAGACACATTGGTGAAAAGTTAATCAAATATTTACTGCGCGTCAAACGGCATGTCTGTGGCGTGGCGCTGAATTTCCACGGTTCTCAGTGAAGAGTCTCGCTATGAACGAATAAGTCTTTCGCACGGTGTCTGAAATGCGTGACAATGTAGAGCGGTCTCCCTCGGCTTCCGCCGTTGAGGGATTGGGCGTGGGGTGACGTGGCGTGGCGTGGCACGGCTTCGGCGGGCGACCGCCTTGTAGGCCACGACGTAGGTTGATGCAGAGGTCCCGCCCAATGCTGCTTGCAGCTTTAATTTTGTTTATTTTTCCCATTATCTGATGCCATGGTGATCAGCTAATCTCCCTGAGGTCACTGACAATACCCTGACAATACATAGCACATTACATGATAAACATTAATTGAATTAATATACATAATATTACATTTAAAGTGTACAATCATATACAATTCAAAGCCAGTCATCACTGTACATACATTAAGAAAGAATACTAATTAAAAATCTATATATAGGTGTTGTTTGAATATGAAGCAAATAGCATTCACTCTGTCATCTGCATGCCAATAAATACCTCTGCATATTCTTTTTAAGGGATGATTTATTTTTAATTAGGTAAATATCAAGGGCTAAATCATTCCAGTTTGTAACGGTTCCATAAATTTCAACGAGTCAGTCCTCGGGCTGGGTAACGCAATACGGCCGTTAACAGCATGTGTGTAATTTACTGTGGGGTTGATTTTTAACCACCAGTTCATGTTGCTTTATTTTCGCATTCAGTGTTTTCCATTGAGAAATCTTCATTCTGAAACCTGTGCCTGTAGTGGGCGCAGATTTTAATTACTCAAACTACAGTATGTCATTTTAGTGTTTTTAATCACATTTTAATGATGTCTATAAAATAAGCAATCAAGGGAACATATTAGATTCTCCCAGTTTTTTGCTTGATTATGAGCACGTTTAATCTTTTTCGTTGACTACTGTCTGATTAGCTATTGTTTTTGTCTCCCACTTATGAAATTCATAATTCATCATTCTGTAAAATTTGATACATTAGTCAGATACTGAAAGCAGTATTATTGTAGCAGATGTGAGATTGCAGATTGATATTTTTAATAGCTGTTAAACTGTCCCTACTGTATTATGCATGTTTTTTTCAAGGTTATGAATTTTGAACTCCACGTTCCAACCTATTGTGCACCTCTCTCCGTCTCTCTCTCACTGGCTGACTCTCTCTACTGCAGGTAGGGAAGCCCAGTAAAAGCAAGCACAATGTTCTGCCCCGAGGCAGCTTACAGTTCAAGTCACTGACAAAGGAGGACCACGGGGAGTGGGAGTGTGTCGCCACCAACGTTGCCACGAGCATCACTGCCAGCACGCACGTCCAAGTCATAGGTACCCAACATGTACACAAAAACACATATACATATAGAAACCTACATAAATATATACAGTACATTAGAATCTCTTTGTCCCCCTTGTGCCAATTCAGAATTCAATCAGGAAATCAATGCAGGACTGTACGTTAGCAAAATAGGCAACTTTTTCAAGTCACGTATTACTATTTCATGGCAAAATGGCTGCTATGAAAAAGGTCTATTAGCCCAATAATGAAAATTAAAAACACAAGAGTGTTTTTGATTTCATGTCGTACCATATATCATCCCATTCCTAGTGTGCAATGATAACATTTTACAAACAGTGGGTTCTTAAGAGGGAGGGAAAAGCAGCTTTTCATTTCTAGCTGCCGACTGTTGATCTTGCCGCCTGAAATGAAAACTGTTGCTGGCAGCTGTTTTTACCTGTAGTTAGTTAGCTCATTAGCGGTGGAGTTAAGAGGTATATTTTAGCTGTGGTAGGTAGTGGTTGTACTGGTGGTTTTAAACTGCCATCCTGCATCTCTTCCATGAATTCTCAACCGCTCAGGATAACACACTGCAAGCTCTGAAGGAGCAGAATGATTTTGTTCCAGATTAAGTTCAAGTTCAAGATCAAGATGTTGAATTTCTAAAATATTTGAATGCCTGTGGTAAATTTCACACTTTGTCCTTGCTAACCACTGTACTTCCTCACTTCCAAATCAGAGCAAAACAATGACTGTATTCAACTGGCTCCTGATTGGTTTTCTGTTACTTTGGCTCCAGTACAGTACCTAAACAATGGAACCGGAAATTAGCAAAAATACATATTCAGAATTTTGACTGGAGAAATTATCTTAGCACAGGTAATGTTTACAAAAAACTTATTTTGGACTCAAGATGACATTAGAAGAAGAAGAAGAAGAAGAAGAAGAAGAAGAAGATGAAGATATATACTTTATTAATCCCCTATTGGAGAATGTGACCTGTAATGTTCTCTCTCTTATTTTCTTTTTTCCAATAAGATGTTGCATTGGGTTTCTGGCTCCGTAAGAACACATTACTGGGTCCAGCTCACAGTAAATGCATTTGACAAGAAAAATGAATGCACTGTATCACAGCAAGGCTACTCGGTGACTAATGTGCCCTTTTAACAACACCTTTCTCACTGCTTTCCCTCCCTGCAGGCACAAGCCCCCACGCCCCCACCACCGTCCATGTAGTGGCATCCTCCACCTGGGCCAATGTGTCCTGGGAGGCGGGCTACGACGGAGGCTTCCAGCAGACATTCTCAGTCTGGTACGGCCATGTGTGAGTCATCCCAGCATGCTTTGCTTCCTGCTTTTTCTTCTTTACTTCCTCTGTTATTTCTGAAAATGTCTTTTTCCAGGGTTGTGTTCAGAACAGTTGTGAAAACGTAGAGATGGAAATGCATGGAGATCCAGTGTGAGTGAGTTTTCATCTCTAATCTTGGAATTTCTGGAGGAACAAGTAAAAACAGTTGCAACTAAACTGAACATGACCCAAAAACCTCTGTCCTGCTGCTGCTGCTGCTGCTGCTGCTGCTGCTGCTGCTGCTTTGCCGCTAGGTGACTGGAGAAAGGGCCTGGGTTGAGATGTTTTCATTTATTGAATTACTTGAGGTTTTATCTATGACTGACGCAGTATAATCTGAATCACACTGAAGTGATTTTCCACTTGTTAACTGAAATGTAACATAGTTGTCTTGATGTTAGATTATTGTGGGCCAAAAGAATTAACAATAATGATATTATCGCAATAAAAAAATAAATTAAATAAATCAGTCAAATTAATCTTTAACTTTTATTGTGTTTTGTATCTTTCACCAAATTGTAACCAAAAATGACTGCCATCTACTATGTTGCAGTGTGAACCACAAAGCGAGAACAGAAAGAAACAAAATGATTTAAAAGATGCTGAACTATGAACACTTGAAATATGACAGTTATTGTAAGTTTCAGTATATCGCAACACCCCTAATATAAAATGATAGTGTTTTTGAGAATCGATACAGTATCACAAAATAAAATATCCTGATAGGATATCTTTTTGATATTTTCTTACATACTAGATGCAAAGGGTACAGGGATACAAATCAAGGTGTCTAAATAGATACATTATTTCATCTTCTTGAAGATGAATTATTTATTTAGCAATTTTATCCCAGTTCTACAAGAGAACCATCTGCATTTTTGGTGATGGATGTGTAAGCAAAATGTTCACAAAGTTTGGTGGATTTGAGCAAAGCTTCCTTGAACAGGGCAGTGAAAACATTCCTATAGTCATTATAATCATAATCATTCAAACAGAAGTGCTCATTTCTGGTTGATTTTGCACTGACAAACTCTTTTATAATAGTTAAAGATGCAGTGACTAATCCAATAATTCAGGCATTAAGCAGGAAATATTGAATACCTGTAATTGTGACAGTGGAAACTGCTGGCAGCAATGTGTGTCACAGACTGTGTAAAATGCTTTTGTTCAGCTGGTTCTTGAACTCAGGAGTAGGATACGTTCTGTCTTTTAGTAAAAAGAGTGTCTTCTCTGTCGTTATCTGTGTATGTCAGCACTACTCAATAAACCTGTGCAATTTTAGCAGGCTTGTCACTGTAATGAGATAATATCATTGACAGGCATTTCAGCTAGACCCTGTTAGTGAAATATAGTATTGACTGCAGTTGTCTTTCACCATTCAACAGCTCGGTTCCAGTTATAGTGTCTTCCTTAAAGCTGCAGGAGTAAACTTTTATAAACATAACTTTTTCTCATATTTGGTGATTTGTTGTTTTCCCAGATTATCTGTCTCATGTACTACTGTCTGGGTACAGTGACAGTTTCAGCAAATATGGCAAAAAAATATTTTATAAAAATGACCTACTGCAGCTCTAAGCTTATTAACATGCAGCACAAATGCTGATTAACACATGCAAACAGTTGAAAAATATTAAGAGATGCAAAATTCTGCTGCACTGTTCATATACAAGTAAATACTGTATGAAATGTATTAGGTGAAATTTAAAATAATAATTTTGAAGCTCTTTTAACATCAGTTTTGACCCACTAGCCAGCTCTGATTTCATGGATAGATCACGGAGGATACAACATTAAACAACATCCTATATGCTACTGAGGATTTATGGAACATGTCATGTGAACTTTTTAGAACACTAACAATATTGCTGATGAACCAATCACAACTCTAATAAGCCTGTCTCAGTTTATTGTAACCTATCATGCTTTATTCAAACGGCAAGGGAACTGCAGAGCAGCACAAATATTTAAAAAAAAGCAGACAGCAGCTTTAATTAATGACATTCATACTGACATTAGTGAGTGATGCCAGTAGAGCAGCTATGGGTTTCATCCATCTCAGTGACATTTTCTGAGGTGTCCCACCACTGGTTGAATAGTGTCTAATCTAAACATCAGAATTTTGTTTATGCTGGGGATAAAGAGTAGCTCTCCTGTCCAAACCCTCCTGCCAAAATCCACACTGACACTCTTGTATGAATTACTGCAGGGTACTAGTACAAATATTTTACAGGACTTTAAAAGGTAATCTGTGACTCCATTGACAAAACCAGTCATTTTACCTAGCAGATAAAACACATTGCAAACTGTAGAAAAACAAGATAAGACTCACCAAAACCCGTCTTTGTTAGTCTTTCCAACAGTCTTTCCAACAATCACCAATGCTGGTTTGGTGGAAATAAACCCTTAGAGTTAAATGAGAAAATAGGCTGCTGTGGCTGCCATGTTACGTTAACTAATCCTTGGGAACAAATGTGAAAATCGAAATACATCCACTAAAAGTTCTTGTTTTTAGCTATCACTCTACACCAGACGAAAACGCTAATTTTATCTTGCATATCATCATGACTTTGTAACTTCATTCAAAGGGGCCAGAAACAAAATAAAACTCCAACCAAAACCACCTTTGTTAGTCTTTGCACTGTTCCAACAATCACCAACTCTGGTTGTGTCGAAATAAATCCTTAATTCACTATAGTATCCTATACTGAGGGACTAACATGCATGAGCAGCCAGACCAGATTTCTAAACAAACCACAGACTAGCTGGAATAACAACACTGGCAGAGGGAGGGTGACATCATTCTCTGCTCAGGGCATGACTCCGCTGTATCTTTACATACGAAATAGGTCTTAGCTGCTATATTAATGTTTTAAACCTCATATACATATACAGTATATATATATATATAAAACCTTTAATAAGTAATAACATTTTAGACTAGGGACAAAAACACCTTCCTATAACTATACTGTGTGCAGTTCTTATTCATGTTTACATATAATAAAATACATTTACAGTAGAATTGTTGCAGCTGCTGCATGTGTACGCTGTTCTGCTTCATCTGGTCAGGGTGCAGTCAACGCTTAATGTGTGGCATGGGCAAACAGCAAACTGCAAAGCTGAGTGCAGCATGGGCTTACTACCATCAAGTGTTGTGAATGAAGTGAAAAGTCAGATATCCATGAAGCAAATATTTAATTTCAATGATATAATGTTGGATCAATGATGGAAGTAGAACTGCTGCAATACGCTACACTGTGTGACGATGAGACTCTAGATTGTATCTTTGTACAGACTTTAACTTTTGTATCTAAAAGTGAAGGCACACCCACTATCTTCTTTCCAATATTTCCTGTCTGTGGGCTCACCTCTCATCGTGACTCCCGTACAGGCTGAAGAGGGAGCGTTTAGGTCCACATGACTGGCTTTCCATATCCGTGCCTGGAGGCCACAGTTGGATGGTGGTGCCCGGCTTGGAGCCAGAGACAACATACCAGTTCAGCGTCCTGGCCCAGAACAAGCTTGGCACAGGCCCCTTCAGCGAGGTTGTCACTGTGAACACACTAGGTGAGTATACTGCACTACCGCTTGACTGGAGCAAAGGGATCCAATAATAAAATGGCTTCGGCAGTCTTGCAGTGGAAATAAAAGCATGTTCTTTGGAACAAAAAGTCATAAACTTTTTTTATATCTTAGATGCCTTTATTTTTCTGTATCACTGTATGTTCAGCTTTATTAGAATGAAAACTTGATTAATGAAACTGAACCTTGAGCATTTCCAAATGAATGATGTGTCTCTCAATGAGGAAGAATAATGTTGAACAACTATGTCAAGTTCTCAGGTTAATATAGATATAATATAATATAAATGTCCATGTCTTTGACATTTAACATTCCACATAAGATTAGCGCTGCAGTGGTAGAGCAATCATTTTAGAAAGTTCTCTGCTATGATGATAATGTTTCACGACTCAGCTGCTGGTCGTGGGATGTTTCACAGACTAAAGAATTTTCGCAGGAGAGGATCCTGCTGAAGTTTGATGCGTTTTTTAAGTGTTTTATGTCTACAGGTGTAGATAAGGCAAGGCAGTGACAGATTCTGTCTTAATTACAACAAATTAGTGAGCATGACAGTGCCTCACCTCTAAAAATGTTATATTGGAGCTAAACTATTCAGAAGCAAATATCTAATTAGAGTTTTCTGACCAATATTGTAATTTAAATTGCAATTATTGGAGGCCTATATTTGTTGTCTTTATCATTCCCAACTTTTTCTTCAGACGTTCCCCACAGTCCTGTCAGATGAACTCAAATACCCCTTCATCAGCACCACCAGTTATGTTCCAAATGTGTTAATTGATTTTAAACTGGATGATATAAGAAAGCCTACAGTTTGTTTGTTTGTTTGTTTAACTTGCATTGGTACTACTTGTTGCAAAAGCTGGATGTTTAAACCATTTATCAATTTGTAGCTAACTTTTTGAACCATTTATGCATTTCAATTATTCATATTTCACAACTTTCCAACAATTTATTTTCTATAATTTTTTTAGATTTTCTGTATCTATAATTCAATTTCCACCATTTATCCATTACCTTTAGCTCTCTATTGAGACTTAAAATGTAATTTTAACCCCCCTAAATTTCACCATTTAGCTCACACACATATAGATATTACGTTAATGGAATACTTGAAATTACCTCAAAATAGTCAGTTATAATCAGGAGATTCCAAAGTGGCGTTATATTGATTGTTGGCTAGTAACACCACAGCTGCTGGGCTACCTGCTCGCTACCTGTCTGACAGTGATGTGAAATTATCACCTGTATCATTTATGTACAAAAAGACTTACCACTAATGGCAAAAGGACACTTTTTTAAATGTCAATAATCCATAAAACCATGTTTTTTACAAATATTCAACCACCAAAATGTGCAGACACTAGCATGCAGCGTAAGAAGCTGTTCACCAGAAAACAGCCAATATTTCTTTTTGTTGTTCTTACAGAATTAATTTAGGGCAGACAGTTGTCATTATAGGTGGTGAAATCCACAGTTGCCAGCTAAATCTTTGCTACAGCTTGTTAACACACTGCTCTGATAATAATACCCTTTCTTATTGTATCATACATATACTGAAATGCAACATAAAAAAGAATAATTCAAATTTTACTGAATAAAGCAGATTATGAGAACAACAAAGTAAAAGCTACCTGGTAAAAGCTTAAACTAGGCTCTGGCTGAATCATTATGCAGTATATCATTCCTTACAGTTGTAAGTAAAAGGACATTTATTAAGTTGAAATGAAGCTGTCACAGATTATTACCTAAAGATAAGTGACATGCTGAAAATTGGGATAACTATTCACGCCTCGTCACCTTCTGTATCAGCCAGGGAGTAGAAACAAAGAAGACAAAGCATACATCTCAGCGCCTTTTGTCTCTTTCTGCTTTGAAAAAACTTTTAACATAGTCAAGTCTTTCCCCAGTCGTTTAAAGTCAGATATCCTGACAAGTGTGAATGCAGAGTGAGTTCAGTTCAGACGAAAATGAGAATAAACTTTAGCATAACAGATCTGCCTGGGAAGATGAGTGGATTGGATAGCAGCATACTGGCCAACGGAGTGACAGGATAGCTGTGGATGCAATGGGAAAGTGTGAATTTTATGCATATGTTGGAGATGCATATGGTATATAATCAAATCTAGTAAGACTAGTCAAGACACATTTGTAAAGGGAGGGTAATTCATTAGCATCATGCTGGAGGAACTGCTCGCTGAATAGTCACTCACACACATTCTCAACCCTAATGTGCTCTTCCAGTATTTCCTATAAGTACCCCTGAACCATTGGTGCTGCTTACCCCACCACGGTGCCTCACAGCCAATCGCACGCAGCAGGGAGTCCTGCTCACCTGGATCCCGCCTGCCAATCACACAGCACCTATCCAGCATTATGTCATGGAGTTTCGCCTGGGGGAACGATGGGAGGTCTTGGACGACGGCATTCCTGCTGGGGAGACGGAGCTGCTCGCCCGAGACCTCATCCAGGTAAAAGACAGGACACGGACTGTAGACTTTACACACAGTATTATACAGGACCTACATCTGCCAGTTCCAAGATAAAGAGATGGCTGGGCTGGGGGAATCTCGAATACCAAGGTAAGGTGTTTCCATACACATAATATGACCAGGAAACTCCAAAAACACGATCCTAACCAAGATACTAGTACACATGTAAATTAATCTTTTGTTTTTGAATGAAACCCTTTTTAACAAGAAAATGTGGTTCTTGTAAAGCATTACAGAATAAATCACATTTTAATCTTTGCCTAGGTGCTAGAGTACATCAACATCCTAGCTTAAGATCTATTAAAAATATTCTTAAATCAGGTGTGAGGATATCTGGGGCTTTTCATATTTGACTAAAGGACAGTTTAGTCCATGATTAAAGGAAAATGTTGATATTTTTCAGGTGTTATCCTCATATTTTTGGCCATTGTCTTTCCTCCATTTGATTGAGCTCCTCCTTGTACTCTGTTCAAAATAAGTAAGGTTGTCCATCAAGTGAATTGACTTACAGTCGTCCTCATAATAGTTTGTAAGTAACCAGCCGTTGTACTTAGTTTTCTTAAGTCTCCTTTTGCTAACATGCACACAGGTTAAATCAACACGAAATTAATATACTTTTATATCATTTGTACTTACCTTTAAACAAGTTATATTTGAAAGCCTAAACCTGCAATAAAAATAAAAATAATAATAATATTTTTGTGTTTGTGTCCACCTGATGAATGTGAGTCCAATATTCACTTTATTAGCTCTGTTTTGGTCTCCACCAACTCCAGAGGGAAATATCTCGTTGGTTGCTAAATGCTAAATTAGCTTGTCACTAACCATGTCTGTATGCAGTTTGGTGCTGAGCAGGTAGCTTGCAAACATTTGGCCTGCCACAACTGAAAATGATGTAATCAAAAAAACAGTAGAGTTACAGCCAGACAGCTAAACAATGAGCTGAAACTCACAATAAAGCTCCGTAAAGACGGCTTTCGAGTGAATTAGCACATTAAAACCAAAAATTCCAAAAGTCTCTACATAAGTTTAGCCTCTTTTCTTTCTTTAAGCTGGTTGGTCACTCAGATGCTGTCAGACTGCGTATGATTTAACAAACTGAAGCTGTTAAATGAACTTGCCAGTGTGAACATTATGTTAAAGAAGCTTAACACTGAGGTTATGTTCAGACTGCAGGCAGAAATGATTTGTTTTTCAAACTGTGCTATTTAGGCTCTAAATTACAAGTACCCAGATCAGATTCTGCATATGTATAACAATGTGCTGCCACCTTGGTTGTCATAGTAACAATGCAGGTGTGCACACACTGACTGGTCTCACTTTCTGACCATTTCTGTGTGAAAATTACTTGTTTTCACTCTTTCTTGTATGTCGTATCTGAAGTCCAGAACACACACAGTCCTGTATTTCTGCATGTCTGCAAGAGAGAATTGTGAAATTATGAACACAGTATGCTTTTTTAGAGTCTTTTTCTCCACAGCAAAGGACAACCAGTGTATCTTTACTGATTTATGAGCTCTGACACAATGCTTCTTTTTCAGAATTTCACATCTTGCTCATGTCGGCTAATTCTCCTACAATGACACGTTTGAGCTTCTTTCTTTAATCTAACTACCACTTTCAGCTACATGCAGATGCTTTTATCTCTCCTTTCAATGCACGGCGAACACCCACACACACCTCTCTCCAGCTCTCTCACTGTGCACACACAATGCACCCAACTTGTGTAACTTTTTTGGCTGCAAATGTCTTACTGCACCGGCTGAGGCAATTTGACCCCGGAGGGATGCTCTGTTTGGTTGTCTGCACATGTGTGTTTGTGTAAAAGTGGTGGTGTGATGATGTTTGGTATGACACTCTTCTCCACACTCAAATCCTCATTTTTTTCTGACGATTTAGGAAACACCTGAGCTGAGAACTTAATCCAGAGTATATTTATCAGTGGGTATTTGAGTGTTACACCAACAGTACAGCAAAGTAGGCATTGCACCCTGCTGAAGTGTCCTTGAGCAAGACACAGGCTGAATCTCTGTCAGCTCTACCGCTGATGTTCTGTGGCTGACCCTGCTCTGTGGAGAGAGCACAGCCAGCTCCACAAAAATGAAAAAGAGGTTGAATAAGTCTTAGTCAAAGGTGATGTATGATATTCATATAAGCAGTTTATTTGCTCTCATTCATTTTCTACTGAGATTCTTGTCATGTTTCTCCGTGTAAATACTGTTCTAATCACTGCAAAGCCTCATGATATGATACAATTTAAAGCTATATATAATTATGGACATGGCCGCTTTGATTGGCAGGTGGGTGCTGTCACAGACGGCTGTTTTCGATAACCAGGCTTCATTTGGCCCACATCAGCTCCACCCACACTTTTCATTAGCTGGGAGGACTTCCAAGAGGGCAGCGACCAGGGTCAACCACACTGAGCTTCACAACAGCTCTTCAAAAACCTATGGGTGCCGTCAGAGAGACTACATCCATTGTTAACTATACAGTCTATAGTTAGCCCACACACCGAATCGCGACACGATAGCTGGGTGTGCTCCAATGAATTCTGACCGGGCTGCATCAGAGGTTTTTGGTTCTACGTTGGTTTTGATTTGTAGCTGACGCAGCGAGATCATTACAGATTCTTCCGAAAAACACATTTCAGGCTGATGTTAATGCAATTTTATAAAAGTAACGTTACCTTCATAGTCTAAAAAGACGTCCCATTTCATCCTCCTCCTAAAGAAGAGTCACTGAAGTTACACAACTGTTTTCACTGGCTGAGTAGTGTGTTTTAAATTTGTAAACCTGTCGTGCCACTTAAAAAATCCAATTGAAGCCAAATTCAGCTTGTAATACATGACTTCTAGGTTCCATAGTGCCATTCATGTAGGATTTTTATCTCAAAGTTAATGTTTTTTTCGCTGTTCTCACATTTGTTTCACTGTTAAATCTCATACATTGTGCTACTAAAAGTAAACAGTAGCTGTCACTAACTGAGCTGCACGATTTATTTCCAAAGCCTTGGTGGCTTAGCTGGCTGGTCTTTGGAGACACCATCAGAATCCCACAGCCTGATTGAACCTTTCTGATGCCAGACGTGAGATCCGGATTGTTCACCCTGTGAATGTTGATCTCTCTGTTCTGCTCCTAGGAGGCATGGTATGAGTTTCGTGTCATGGCCGTCATGGATGACATGATCAGCGAACCTAGCAACGTAGTGGGAGTGTCCAGCACAGGTGAGCCATTATGTCACTTAAAGCCCCCCTCCAGTCAATCAGTGTTTCTTCCTGTTCCCACAGTGTGATGTTTGAATGATGTATGTGCAGAGTTTGACACTAGAAGGATGTTTCCACATTTGAGGCAGACAACCACCCAACTAGAGCTGGGGTCTGTCCTAGGTTTCTGCCTCTTAAAAAGGCAGTTTTTCCTTGGCCTTGTCACCAAGTGCTTGCTCATGGTGGTACTGTTGGGTCTCTGTAAATAATGTTATAAGGAGTTCGGTCTAGACCTGCTCTATTTGAAAAGTGTCCTGAGATAACTTCTGTTATGAATTGGCTTTATACAAATAAAATTGAATTGAATTGAATTGAATCTGCTGAAAGTGGAAAGTTTCTCTGAGCTCACTGAAAATCTGATTTTAAGGGGCGGGGCCTACCAGCATGATTTGTGACATCACAAATAGTTAGGAAGTCAGTCCTGGTCCAGTATGCAACTTGTACAGTGTGATGTAGAAAGTTGAAGCCACCAGTGCACATCCACTGAGAATGGACTTTACAGTGAAGTAGGAGACATCTTGTGTCCAGCAGCAAAACTTTAAAAATGAACAACATTTGTTTATTCAGAGATTCTGGAAGTTTTAATTAGGTAGAAGGAGAAGATGACTTTCAATGATTTCAAATTTAATGACACACATTTTTGTTCCAGGCAGACTGTTGTATTCGTTGTAATGCATGTTTAGAGGGGATCTTTAATAAAATATAATTTTACCTGTGGTCATTATTAACACTTTATCTGGATAGTCTCCCTATAGATAGTTTATTTTTAGTTTAGTTTACTCATTTTATATGCATACTCAGATTTGGTAACTCTTTATTTGAAATATTCCACTCAAGATTTCAACAGCCTAACAACCGTTTTCGGATATTACACCACTGTGGTTAACATTTGGTTAGGCACAAAAAACATTTTGGTTAGGGGCACCCTGATAGCTCACCTGCTAGAGTGTGCACCCCATGTACTAAGAGTCCTTACTGCAGTGGCCTGGGTTAAGCCTCCTTGGCTGCAAGTCCTCCCCTTCTCTTTCATTCCCTGTTTCTTGTCTATCTTCGCCTGTCACTATCCAATAAAAGGCCTAACAAGCCCCAAAAAACCCATTTTGGCTAGGATATGTTCATGAATTGTAACATATACTATACTATAGAGTATCAATGTTACAAATACTTATAATCTGTAGTGTTAAATATAGACGTACAAATGTCAAATGTATGAACTCTGCATTATACAATATATGTGCATGGGAAATGAATCAGAGAGTGAGAGAACAAAGGGCGGTTCTTCTTGAAACTCTGCTCACTGTCTCGAGTTCAGAGGAGCTTTTCTTGTCAATGCTGGGATTCAACCCGACAACCTCTGGCAGTATCTCTGCCCTCAGGCAATCTTAACCTTTCGGAGCTGAGGTGGGGCCATGGATGAATTGCACACGCAGCAACTCCAACTTTGCATTTTGCCTATTCAGCACTGTTAAATTTAAGCTTGCTTTACATGCACACCCCTCTGTAGCATCCTGAAGAGTATGACATCATCTCTGTGCCAGTCTCCCACGGATTGCATCGGCTCTGCTTCACACTAAAAAGAGATTCATTAAAGCCAGTATTTTTTTGGCCTCGATGCTGAAAGTCTGTTTCGAATGTGAAATTAAAACCCATCAAAACGTGATGTCGCTCCCCTGCAGAGGTCACTGAGTACACATCATTTGGTAAGAGCAGCTGTTGGTAGCATTTTTAGAGAAGATTTGCTCAGGAGCCTTTGGAGCTCTGGAAGTACTCTGCTGCCCCCTACTGGTAAAGATAGAGAGCTATGCACTGTAGCGAGAAAAAAAAGCTCCTTCTCATACTCAGTTGATCTGGTATTAATGTCTTTCTCTGGGCATACTGTCAGTCAGTATCAAACAGGATGTGAATGCACACTGTGCTACCAAAGATGACAAAGGTGTTCTTTGGCTGATCAGTAGTTATTCTAAGTACCAATATTGTTGGAGCTAGAATACTTTGCATTTTGCTGTGTCATGCTTCACTGCAGCACATAAACCACTCTAACAAGTTCATAATAAAGGTTGACACATTGTCCCCCCCGGTCCTCACTGAGCGATTCATTAGCATGTAGGTCACTAGGATAACTCCAGCATTAATAACAGAGGACAGCTCTAAAAGTTGGTAGATCCGTAAAAGGAGTTAAAGTAGCTGCACAGCACAGTGTTCTCTCCAGCACACTGGCTGGGTTTTCATTATCGTAATGATATTGTTTGAGCACAACTCATGCCGGTCGCATTAATTCTGGCATCTGAGCATAACAAGCTGAAGAGTGCAACCAGTCATGTTGAACAAAGCATCAGGAAATATGGAAGAGATGCAGCACTTAAATATGGTTCAGACCAGTTCACAAAGCATTATTTCAGATTCTCTGAATTATTTAAATTAATATGATTATGGTTGTTTTCAAAATCATTCTTTACATTTATTAAGAGTGTCTCCCCAATATGCAGTAGAAAATATGTGAAATATGTCTGTCAACAGGTTTGTCTCTTATTATTTCCTATTTATTTTCAATTTTTTTCCAAAAACAGAAGTGTGACTCCCACTTACAATGAGAACAGTTTAGTATCACACAGACATATACATCTATAGTTTTAATGAAAATAATTTCTGTTTCATTCTTTCCATCCATGATGAACTGCACAGACTTTTATGTTTAAATAAATAAAAAATACAAATTACTTATACAAAAACTGTCCAGTGACATTCTGACAAGTGGAGGGGCAGCCAGTAATCTAAATGTAAATTCAAATGTAGTCTTGAGAAATGTTCTAAATGTGCATATTTTCTCAAAGAATTGTCTATAACGTGTTTATGCCTTTGAATGGAAAACAAGCTTTCATGTCTGTTTTTCATATACAACCATGTCTTCTCCAAATATTGATATTCATTCATAATTTTTTTTTCTGTCTGAAGGGCTCGCTGCTCCAACTTGAGCATTAACATTTTATGTCTGTAAAACATTTTGCAGTTCTGAAGGGACGAGAATTTTTTCTCCTCTGTTTTGTTATTTGTTTTTTCAAATAATGTTTAGCTAGAGCTTAAGTTAAGTTATCCTTTATTGATCAGCATAGGAAAATTCTTTCTCTGCATTTGACCCATCATAATCCGAGGAGCAGTGGGCAGCTCCTGATCTGAGCCAGTACCCTGGAGAAATTAACCTAACATACATGTTTTGATGTATTTATGAGTTGTTATAAAATCTGTATTATGGCTCAGATGGTGATTGAACAATTAAATACCTGTTGCTGCCACCAAGAGCAGTGGTTCCAGTGGTATGATGCAGTGCCCTCTTGCAATTGTTTCACCATAAATGAATGACAACTTTGTGCTCACTGGTGCCCTTTTTATTGTTTTTGCCCCTCAGACAGCCACTGCTCAGATCCTTTACTTCATTAAATTACTTCTAAAATTAGTAATACCACAGAACTACATGTCCTTTATACAAAAGTATTAGCATCAAAATCTACTTAAAGTACCAAAAGTAAAAGTACTCAGCATACAGAATGGCCCTTTTCAGAATAATATATATTATGTTAATAGATTATAATTACTGATGCATTAATGTGTCCATCACTTTATTATTGCAGCTGGTAAAGGTGGGGTAATTTGTTTGTCTTGTCTACTTCTATAATGATACATAATATAAAATATGTCCGCTACCACATTGTAGTCAGTATTCAGAGGAATTTCTGATACCGGAATCGGACCAACTTTAGTAGCAACCAGACAATAATAATATGCATAATATAATAATACAGTGCACATGTAGCTTCATCGTTTAATTTTCCTCTGCAGCCTTCTTCACTGTAAGTTATGAATGCAGATAATTTTTAAATAAAGGGTTTACATTCTGCTAGGTCATCATGGCATACTCCCTGCAGAAATGTCCATTTTGGAGACACGTGCAGTAGTAAAGGTCAACTGTAGCATATTTGAATCTAACTGGATATGGCAGGAATACTCCTTCAATAGGCCCTTCAAAAGATCCTCTGCAGGAACCTACAAATGACAGGATAAGACTTCTCTTTTTTGTTAGCAAGAGTGGCAAAAACATAAGGGAAATGAACAAAAGGGGCTTATTTGCATAACCCCCCCAAAAAAACATCTGAAAATCCTCATTCAGTGTCTGATATCATTAAATAGCTGCCTAATCATTGCACAGTGCGTTCTTTCAGGGGACTCGTGTCGGCGTAGTAATCTCATAGTAAATATCACTCGCTATTTCAGAGCCAGAAAATGAATGTTGACATTAGCATTCATTTTGTGGAGTGCCATATCAGAAGTCAAGTGAGCAAACTGAAGTTTCACATTTGTTTCTTTAGTCTGTTTGCTGTATTTGTCATTTCCTCCACCTCTGGGTGAGCCAGCTGCTGTCATGTCCCTCTTTTTTTTTACATCATCATCTTTGCTGTTACACTGGTACAACCGGTTGCTGACTCTTCCGTCCTCGCCTCACAGACTTCTTCCCTCCTCCAGAGATGGTAGAGGAGCGTGGACTGGCGAGACCTGTGGTGGCTGGCATTGTGGCCACCATCTGCTTCCTGGCGGCAGCTGTCCTGTTCAGTACGATGGCTGCCTGCTTCGTCAACAAGCAGCGCCGGCGGAAGCTTAAGAGGAAAAGAGGTGAGGGTGGGAATGTCCCTCTCATTAGTAGACACAATTTAAGTTTTGAAATGTAACAAAAAATCTGATTCCTTCATGATGATGTAACATTAGCTGGGTGTTTTTATCACTGTATTAGCTTTAAATACATTCATGGTAAATGTAACTGACACATTTAACATAATGTTACCTAACTTACATGAATCATGTACTTGAACTGCAGCCTCCTGCTGCTTTGTGACTCCTCTCCTCTCAGCTTTAACTGTATGCTCAAACAGGAAACAGCAATGTAATTGTTTGACTGAGAATATAAGCCAGAAGTGAAGCTTAATGACACTTCAGAAGCAGCCATGGCTATAGTAACTCATTATATTTTATGTTTTTTATTAAAGTGTCTTTTGTATTTTACTGTTATCCTGTCCCTCCAGGCTCGGCAGCAGCAGCACTAATGTCGTCTTTGGGGAATCACGTTTTTATAAACCTTATACGTAAATGTCTTGGATTAGTGTTATTTATCACAAATACCAAAAGGACGTTTTCGCAATTGTCAATCAGACGTTCAGCGACTTTGAGGCTTGCTTAAACATTTATTTTATTGGTGAATTGGAGAACAATTAATTAGTCCGTGAATGCTACGAAACAACAAGTGTATTATTTACTCATCTTCAACTCCTTTATTTGAATAGTTCTGAAATTAATGCTTACAAACATACTTAACTAACAAACTATATGTATTTTCTTCAAACTGATCTTAAATGGCAATAATGATCTTTTCTGTCTCCCTTCTTCCAGACCCCCCACTTTCCATAACCCACTGCAGAAAAAGCATGGAAACTCCGTAAGTAACTACATGATACACAACACTGTTTCACCAGTCTATTGCACACTACTCTACAAGAAACAAACCCATAACCTAAATCAGTTAGGATTCATTTCGCTCACTGGTCAGTATCAAAAACAGTTTTCTGTCATCCACATGGAATTATATTCTGACTCTGGGTCAGGGGCACCCTCTTGTATGGATTTCTTCACAAGAACAGATTGCTCACTTCTCACTTTTAGAAAATAGTGCAGAGAGAGTGCATCACTTTCGAGTGATTTTACCTCATGTTGTTCATTTCTTCAGGATGTACTTTTTAGTAGCTAAAAAGACAGAGTCTGTAGAGTAAGTCCTCATGTGTTTGCTTTTAGACTGGTCTCATGCAAGATAGACAATTATATCTTGCCTAGGAGGTTGGCCACCCGGAGCACAGGGTTCACCGAGCCAAGAGCTATTATATGTTTCCAGTTTACGATATATGACACCTGCTTACAGGACAACAAGACTATGAACAAATGCTATTAAAAAACTGGAAAAAGCAGATGAAGATTTGTTGCTTCACTTATAACTGAATATTCCTGGTAAAAAATCCTTTAAATGTGAAACACTTTCAGGACATGCAAACCTTTATCCCTGAGCGAATAGAGCTTAACAGCTTGAAGCTTGTCATGTTTCTTCAGCTTGAAAAGAGTCATAATTTACCTAGAATATAAAGGAAATTGGTTTATATTACATATATTTATTGGCTCTGAGCCTTTGTGAATTCAGCCGTACAGTTTATACAGTATGTGTCAAATGTTATTGGACAATGTTGTGAGTCTTTTTATTCCTCTGTCCTTGTGTGTCCCTGAAATCGATCCAATCTGCTATCATAAACGATCTCGGTCCCTTAATAGACCTTTTTCAGAGGAGACATTTTGACATAGCAAGAAGAGCACAGGTGGAACTAATAATATTAATGGTGGCTCTATAAGCCATGTCAGAGACCCAGCAGAATAGAATAGAGCCCTGGCAGTGGAAGGTATCCATCATTATGCTACGCCTGTATTAGACAAATCAAAATGTCCGCCATGAGAAAGCTCTGTTCAGCTCAGAGGAACCTAAAGTCTTTTCATAAGGACACACTCCTCCCCTGTTATCTTTAAATTACTGCATACTGGATGCTGTTTTGAAGTGGCATCTCTACAAAAACACTATCAACTGCTGGTGTAGGCCGATAACAACACATTCATTTCATTTTCTGTATTTATTTTCTAATTCCTCAAGTAATTAGACAGATTGGATATGTGTAGAAAAATGAAGATATTTATATGGATATATTTTTCTTCAAAAGCAAATCCAGAAGAAAGACCAAAACTAACAATGAATGTATCCTACTAACAAGTATTGTGTATGTATCTAAAGCCTGATATATCTTATTTGTCTGTGCCATAGAGCTCCATTTCTGTCCAAAATCTATGAAAACCACATCAATGCTGCCCCAAATACTCACTAGCTCACCTAATCCATGGCTGGAAGTAGCCCCGAACGAATGCACTCTTTATAAGTCTTCTAGTGACATTTGAACAAACTACAATTCTCAGCTGTTTTGTAAAGTAAATAGAATTTACGTCTTTAATGGGGTCCAATCAGCTATCAGTGCTACAGACAGGGTAGAGGATTTGGGGAATATTGAGATAAACACATTTTTGGTTTTGGTCTTTGTTGATAATTAGAAGACAGAATAACACCAGCCTTATACTCTAATTGTTTTTAGATCCTCTCATTTTTTATAGATTAAAGCCCCCATGTTTAGAATTGATGAATTTCTGGCTTTGGAAACTCTGAATGCTAGTATTATTCCTAAATTCCACCCCTTTTGGAATCTTGGTAAACTTCCTACATGTTAGGTTCTCTGTTGAAAAGACAACCACATTTTAAAGATGGTTAAGAGATAAAAGTGACATATACAGTCACATCCTAAGATAGCTAATATTAGTAAAACGCTAGCTAACTAGTTAGCTAATCTACATCAGTCATTTTATATGTTTCAACCATTTTAGTAATCTGGTTTTCTTTTGAACTTAGACGAGCCTAGTGCATAGCATATCTAAGTACAGGAAGTAGAAAGTTGACCAAGGTTCTGACCAAGGCTTGCTCAACTGTCATTGGATCTCAGAGCAAAAAAGGGGCGGGAAGAGGAGTCAATTACTCCTGCAAACTTGTAGTGGATCTGATCTGGGCAAATAATGGGCTGAAAGAAACACAAACAGCACCAATTTTCACATGGACTATAACCACGTAAAATGTCTACTCCTAGGGGGTTTAACTAAAGACTTTCTTTACTTGGTTTTACTGACACTTGACGGTACAATTCAAATACAGCTTTGCTGTGCATGTGTAGATGCTTGCCAAAGTACTGATTGCATGACAATATGCATAGGCTAATATTTCACAACTCCAAGGCAACGAGATGCCACAGGGTGGTGCAGCTATCATCAGAATGTGCTCAGATGGTACAGGACTGGGAAGGAAGTCTCATTTCAGGAAATGCGCTTTTCTTTGATTTCTCCTTCCTCATCGCTCTTCTGACTTCTTCTGTCTTAAGTGGGAGGAACTAAGATGTGAGGAGGGAAAACACAAGACCAATGAGATGCACCTAGAGGAATTTGAATTGCATCAGTTGACTACTGCTCTGGGTCTGAGAATGTGGGACTTTGGCTGTATACCTTCAGAGTCACTAAATGGAAAACTGTCTCAGTGGTCCAATCTTTGCTTGTATTTCTTTGCTCTCTCTTGCCTTTATCTCCCTCTTGTTGCTCCACGATAGCCTCCAAGCTTTTCTCTGACATTTCTTCCTCCCAGATTTTCTCTGTGACTTACTAATGCTTCTTCCAACACACTTAATAATAATGTCAAGCTATTTTCTCACATTTTCTGTGGCTTTTTCAAACATTCCCTCTCATTGACAGGCTTCCTGTTTATCCCCGTACTCTCCCCACTTCTTACTGTCTGATCTCCCCACTTCTGCAGGAGTCCACTTAGCCTCATTCCCAGCGTCGAGCCCTACTGGGAGGGGCTGGACGCAAGCAGGTACAGGCCTTCCGGTCTTCAGTGAGTGTGCCAACCATTGTCCCCCTGTTCTTGCACACTGTATACACCCTCTTTGCACTTTGGTTCAACCCCAGCTCCTCCAGACTCCTGACCTGGCTGCATGCTTCTGGCCAAATGTCCCCACAAGGCAACAACAATACTGGTCGTGGTTTCCACTGGTGAATGATGAAGGATCATCCTCGTAAGAAGATGTTGAAAACATCCACGTTCCACCCTGACTATGAGGGAATTTTTAGGAAATAAATAATCCATCTTGCCATGTAGGACACGATTCAGAGACACAAGGAAGGGATGTCGAAATCAATAGAATTTCTCTCAGCTGAACACTCATCTCTACAGCAGGAGTAGATATTGGGACATATAATCTTCTATACACTGAATGGTAATTGTACTAATGTAGTTCATTAAGAGGATGTCAGTGCCTGACAAAAACAAATCTGGATTATTTAAAGGAAAAGTTTGACATTTTGGGAAATAAGCTTATTTCCTTTTTACTTTCTTAGTTTCTTAGTTAAATCAAAATCGATACCACTCTCATGTCTGCACGCTAACTATGAAGCTAAGCCAGGAAACGGTTAGCTTAGCTTAGCATAAAGACAAGTAGCGTGGCTCTCTACTGGGTTCCTCAAACAAACAAGATATAACATGTTAATTTGTGAACGTATAACCTTTAGATTGAGCCAGACTAGCAGTTTCCCTCTGTTTCCAGTCTTAATGCTAAACTAAACTAACTGTCGAAATGGAGTTGTATCGATCCTCTAACTGTACGGCTGTCAGCCTCTGAGATCCTGTTACTCAACTACATAAAGTATAATGACCATTCACTGTGTGGTAATGGTGATTCCATCATTGAAACATCAACAAGTCCAAGGTAGATAATGAATGAAAGCAAAGATTAGAGTTTCATCCTGGTAAATTACACCAGACATTGCACGAGAAACATTCTTGCTATTTTAATATTAAGGCATATATATAGCCTATTTTGTCTGAAATTAACATCTCAGTCTTGAGAGCAGTGACATCATTCGTGAGATGTGCGTTCAATCACAGTGTTTCACTGTATTTGTTAAAGGAATAGTTTGACATTTTGGAAAATGCAATTATTCGCTTCCTTGGCGAGAGTTAGAACAAAGGAAGCACTTTTTGAGCGTCACAACCCCTCAATTTGATCAATTTGGTCAGCTAACATTTGGAAAGTCAAGAAGAGCTGCACAATGAAATCATTGTATCCCCATTCAAGTTAGTGCTGGGATATACTGGATGTTAACCTTCTCAGTTGGAGGAAGTCTTTGGTGCGTATGCTTTATGATGGGGCAGTAATGCTAGGTAATTTCTTTTCAGCAGGATGTGGCGTTTTTGACTTCGACTTCATGCTGAGAAACTTTCATAGGAAAGAACAGAGACCTACCTCCTGTGTTGCATCCAGTTTTCTTTATACATCCATGGTTTCCAATCTTTTTACTTGCTGGCTGCTGCCTGTAGCCTTATGTTTATCACGCAGATATGAGAGTGTATCAATCTTCTCATTTAACTCAAAGTGAATATTAAAAAAGTGGAACTATTCCTTTAACCTAATTCTTGTTTTCTGCATTGTGCACAACACTTTGATTATGCTTTGCAAGTATTTATTTGGTTTTTATCCCACAATATGTGACTCTGTCTTGCTCACTCCTTTAATTCACTGTTTCATCTCCAAGTCTTGTGAAAGACTTTCTTTTTGACATTTCTGAATTGATAAACTTCACCACCACTGTTTCTTTCTCATCCCAGATGCAGTCACAGTCACATTTTTCAGCCCACCTTGTTCCGCTAAATGAAAGTCCACTGTTTTGACTGTCAGTCTGAATTTTAAGTTTATAAAGATTACATCATCAGTGCCAACTGCTGCTCATGACCATGTGTAAGCTTATGAAAAAACGTAATCAGTATTTTAACTGTATAATGTTAAAGAGAATTTGAAGGACCTATATTTTTACAGATTTTATACAGTGTTTTAATAACACATTGTTATGACGCTGCATTATGTAATAACTCAACAAAATATAACACATTTTCACTTTATTATGTAATAACACCCATATTTTGTTGCAATCTGACACATTTTGTCATTTACATCCTGAACCCAATATGTAATAAAATATCCCTAATAAATTATTACTTATTGTGGTGGCTATTACAAAATATGAGAGCTGAACTTTTTTATGGTCTTTTTGGGGAGCCCTGTAGTTATAGTTGTAGTATAAAAACAAAATATCGCAACAGTAGTCAAATGTAGTGCTACAAATAAAAGCGTGAATTTTTCCAGGTCAGTCGGCCAGTTTGGCTGTGTTTGTAGAAAATGATAACAAGCTGATCTTGTTACAGCTTTTATGTGGCTATTTAGATTAAGATCAGAGTGAGCTATAATGCCAAGGGGGCCACAGGTCCTAGGAGTCTAATTTAATATTTTGGTTTAATGTAGTTTGATTGTTAAAAATATAACTTATACAGATGAAAATATACATTTTGGTAGGTTATTATGTTATGCATTTTCATCATAAAAAGTGTCACACAACTCTTGTGTTTTTAAATTATCACCAGAAAATGTAATAATTTATTCTAAAAGGCAGGAAAATGTATTACATATTGCGTTCTTGCTGTTCATTACAACATGCAATGTGTTATTACATAATGATGTGAAAATGTATTACGTTTTGTCAAGTTATTACATAACACGGTGTCTTTACATAATGCGTTGTTACAAGCCTGCATTTTATCGTTTTGGCCATTACTCCTATTGGTTGTTGTCAAAAAAAAAATCATAGAAACACGGACACAATAACTTAACATATTTTACATGGTTTAACATATAAAAGTAATTAGAAAGTAGGGGGTAATTCATGAAGTTGCTGATATATTAATATAATATTGTAGCCAAAAGGAATGATGGCCAAAAATAGCAAAAATGAATGAGTAAATTAATTAATGATTGTTACAATGAGCAGTCTTTTATGTAATAAGAAAATAAAGTACAGTATGTTTTAGACAAGCATAGTTGATGTGATGTATATTCTTCTGTTGCATTGTATACTACTAGTTTATGACTAGTTTATGACAACAAGCAACTTATATATTTCAGTATTATTTGTCTCTGTAGCTTAATAAAGCAGATGTGATTTTTCACAGAAACCATATCTGAAAAGGCTTTTCACCCTGGAAACAAACCTGGAATATCTATCATATGTACATAACAGTGTTTTACATTAGTTATTGCCTTATAAAGACTATTTATATCAACATATTATAAGCACAAGCCTTTGTTATTCCACTGAGGACTGGCAATATGTTTTATTTTCCACGAAATAAAATAATTGTGGCTTTAAAACAAATCATGGTTTTCATTTCCTCCTTCCTGTAAGAAGACACATTATGGTCATTAACAAAAATATGTCTCCAAGTATCATGTATTTTAAAGTGTGTTGGTACAATTTATATAACTTTCTGTTATCGTCTGAACTTGTAAAGTCTTTGATATCACCCAGAATTCTCAACCGAAAAAAGCAGTTGTCTTTAGTTTAGACTGACCTGCTTTTGAGGGATTTTGGCAGTAAGTGTCAATCCAATCTATGACTGGCAATAATTCTTATTCGTCTGTAGGCGTCTTGGATCAAAGCGTCTCCTTCCTCACCTGTCAGTCACACCTGTCTGCCATACTGGAGTGTTACATTGCTGTTGATCACAACTACCTCAACCCTACGGCTACAGTGTTGCTCAAATCTAGTGGAAAGGCTGACTCTTTCCTCTTTTTGAAATTGTCATAGATATTTGCTTTTTGGCCCTGAAGTGGTCTAGCTTGACTCCAAAATGTACATCCTTTACAATCCATTTACAATTTACATCCTAATCACGTATTCACCTAGAGCATCAAGTAGTGCACATGGCACTAAAAGAGACTTTCTTCCCATGTAACTAGCCCTGAGTGTAACTTTTCTAACATAGCAGGTGGAAGGCATTTTTAGATATTTACTGTATGTGCCACATATAGGCATTGCAAAATGACTATATCACTCACTTTCAACTTTAATTTGAGGGTGTGTATATCCATATGTACCCCTGTCATTGTTCAACATTGACAAAATGTTAGGAACTATGTATGACAAGGGCTCCAAGTCCTACACTGTTTGATCAGTATTAATGCCCTTAAAGGCCCTGATGATCCATTTTCTCAACCAGCTTCTGACTGTAAGCAATGGGGTCCTACATAAACATAATATATTCTGCCAGAGTTGGAACAGTTTTCAATCAAATATGTTGAAGAACAGAGCCAAAACCGTTGAAAATCAATCACTGTCCATACTTTACACTAGAGGACTGCAACACAAATCTTGTGGGAGTGGGTGGTTTAAACTTTGCTGTGGGCAGTCAAAAAATATATTGCAGAATCTTTATGGGATGAAATTTGTAGAAATGAGTTCCTTTATGTGTGGTCAGGGTCAGTCGGATTAAAGAAAAAGTCCCGAGCAGGCTAGGGCTCTATTTAACACTTTCAGATAGCAAACGTGAAAGACCCCGTGTGGCTACCAATACACCAGTTTGTTGTTGTCAGTTTTTTCTCACTTCTGTGTAATGGAATTATGCATGTAATTAATATATGTTGAAGTTTAACACTTGTCCTTTTAGTGTGTGATATCCCCGCCTTGTGTTCACCTTCCTGACTACAAAAAACAATTGCGTTGTGTCACCAAACCTCTGCATCTACACTCTGTTAACCCTCACTTTTCAAGTATATGTCCAGGTTAAGTTGGTGGCATAACAGTCAGGCATATGATGTGTCAATGCTTAGCTCTGCCAGAAGTATGTAAAAGACCGAAATAAAAGAATTCTGTGGTGCAGCAGCAAATACAGACATACCTTTATTCACTCATGATCAAACAAATGTTTTGAAGTCATAATGCTGTAAATGGAGTGCAGCCTTCATGGAGGTCATTAATTACATGCTTTTATTACTCATCTCCTTGTGTGAGGTGTGTTGTCATTTTTGGCTTATTGTAGCTGGATTCGTCTTCAGCACCATCAGCGCAGCTTTCGATTAGCAATTTCTGAATAGTCACTTCTTCTGTATTCTCTTCTGTAGGTCATCTTCAGGAAAGGTGAGCCCAGAGAGCATTCGTTCAAAGGCATCCCCGTCAGAATCATCTGAAGATAGTCATGACCAGCGTGGGAAGAAACCACCCCCAAGTCCAGGGAAGAAGGAGGAATTGTCTTTATATATGAAGACCAAAAGAGCAATAACAAGCAAGAAGTACAGTATCTCCAAGCATGAAGCCGAAGCAACAACACCCATTGAACTCATCAGCCGAGGCCCAGATGGACGTTTTGTCATAGATCCCACTGATGCAGAAATGTCCATCAAGCCGCGGCGGATTGAGGGCTTTCCCTTTGTGGAAGAATCAGACCTCTACCCTGAATTCCGGCAATCAGACGAAGAGAATGACGACCCCAGGCCTTTGCCACCAGTTATGGCCCCCCTTCGGCCTCACCAGATTTCCCCTATCTCCAGTCAGGAATCCTACCTGCAACCTCCAGCCTACAGCCCTCGTTTCCAGAGGCCCTTCGAAGGTATGACCATCATGGAGAGCAGTCGGCTCCAGGCCACAGGGCAGATCCGAGGCTCTCTCCATCACAGGGCTTTCTATGGCTATTTAGGCCCCCCTGGAGATCATGATCCCCCACCT
This sequence comes from Dicentrarchus labrax, assembly GCF_905237075.1. NCBI lineage: Eukaryota > Metazoa > Chordata > Actinopteri > Moronidae > Dicentrarchus > Dicentrarchus labrax. The sequence continues at coordinate 7,748,364 of NW_026136705.1, read as the reverse complement.
CCTTTTTACATGCCTGATACCAGCCCGCTCAGCTCTGTCATGTCCTCCCCTCCATACCTTGCTGAAGGTCCTTTTGGTCACCCCATGATTCCTGAAGAAATGGGGGAGGGTGATTTCCCACAGTATGCTGTCTCTGGTTTCCCACTTCCTCTGACACTCACCTCTTCCTCTCGTTCACCAGAGATTTGGCAGGGACTGGATTTCACCTTTGCAAGTCTGGAGGGGCCCCAATTCATTTTCCCACCACATCACCCTTTGCATCTCCGCCACGACTCCCCCTATCCTCCTCCACCTCATGTTCTTCCCCTTAGTGCTTTTCAGCCCTCCTCCCTTCCAATGCCCACGTACCCTGCTGTCCTGCCACTGGAGGCCCCAAAGAGCCACTCAAGCAAGTCTCCCAGCAAGGCCAAGCCTCATGGCTCCCCAGCCAAGCATTTAGCTATGCAAGAGGCACATTTAGGGCAGCTAAGACACGCAAGCCACGGTATGGGTGTGCCGGTTTTGCCTTACACCGATCCAATGGCCCATATTGTCCCTAGCACATTCAGTAGCCTGGACACACGATGGTTTGAAACCACCCCTCGCTTTAGTCCCAGACAGGCTCGGAGGATGGATTCCGGCATACATCAGGTGGTTCTTCAGCCCTCTCGACTCTCACCCCTCACCCAAAGCCCCCTTAGTTCTCATGAGGGCTCCCCAGAGATTGTAGTACGTCCCCGGCCGCGTCCCAGCATTGCCCAACCTCCCATACCCCCAGAGATGTCTGAGATTACCCTCCTCCCTCCTTCCACAGCCAGCTTCTCAAGGAGATCTTCCCCCTCCTCCTCACCTGCCCAAGGCCAGGGTAGCAGGAGAGCAAGTCCCAGCTACCGTTCCCACATGGCCTTTGCCACCTCTGCAACCAGCTACCCAGCTTCCCAGTCCCCGTCACCCCCCATGGAAAGCAGCAACATATTTGGGCAGATGCCATCTCAGAGGAGGACTGAGGAGGAGATCCTTCCATCAGAGCCCTCTCCACCCCAGTTGTCAGCTTCAGGGTAGGTGCATTAGGCATGCAGAGAGGGATACCATTTGAGTCATCTGCCCCAAACCATAATGCTTTAATGTGTGAAGTTGCTCTGACATTTTGGTTACTGAAGTGCTGTCTAATATCCATCAGTTTTTAAATCATCTCAGTGGCAACTTAGTTTTATAGTTTAGTTTATGCTTATTTTATTTGTCAACACGTGTTAAAAATGAAAATGAAAATTGTATGGTTGAAGGAAAACCATTGTGATGATTCATTTGATGAGCCCATTGATGAGAAGTTTTTAGTTTAGTCCATTCGGTCAATGCTGCTTTTCATGTCAGACATCAAGTTAGAGGTATTCACCCATTCAATCTGTGAAGCATTGTTCCAAAATCACCTTGAAGAATACTAATTTTCCAGTAAAAGGACAAAAAAATATAAATTATTAAACAAACAACATTTGTTGAATTGACAAGAAAATGCATTTGCTTCACAGATTACATTTCAGACCTTTTGGGGCTACAGTCCATCCGGATGAAAAATACTATTGCCAGTGCACTGTGTAATTTGTTTGGCACAAGCCCCTAAAAGCCTGGGAATTTGCAGACATCACCACAGGAACCCTGTTTTTCCATCTGTATCATGCGTTACCCTGCTTTCACCTGACAGGAGGAATCCCATAATATTCATCTAATTGATTCCCCAGACAAAACAAACACCCATTGTTATGTCTAGCTCCAAGCCTATGAAGATGCCTTTATCATGCGGAGGGATGCTTTAAGAAGAGTTCATCTTGGCAGGCCCTGCGGCCCATCCTCGGCCTTAGTAACCTGACTGCATGACCAATTCTCCCTTACCTTCCAACCTCTCAGATTTTTTCCTACTTTACTTCCCCTTCCCTTTCTGTAACCCTCCTCTCCCCAACCCCTTTAATTGCCCCCAGGATACTCCCAGGTCTGACTACCAAGGAGAGGTTGTTGGGCAAAGTGTGTCACAGGGCCTGTCCGCTTCTCATGTACTGCAATGTCTCCATCATTATGAATTAGGGGCAGTATGGTGGTTCTTGATGGCTCCTGGAGTCTTACCTGCTTTGTTTTTGATTGATCTCAGCTATCTGGGCAGCGTTGTTGTGACCAGGTCCTCTACACCGCAATAGGTAAGGGTTGGATCCATGTCTGAAAGGGGGGGGTTAGCAGGTGGGACTTTTTTGATCACCTCGTCCTTTAAAGGGGAATACAAGACTTTAAGTCTTTGTTTGATTTGTTCCTTCCTTCAGTCAACACGTGTAATTTATTTACGTTTTTTCCTTTTTCTCAAAGTAGCTATGCATTTTAAGTTCTGCAGTCTTCAGTACATTATGCATTCTAACTGATATGCATATGCCATCTGTTAGTTAATAGATTAGATCAGAGATGTATCACCAACATGATTTCATGCTTGAGTGGTTTGCTAACTGACCACATTCACATGCAGTTTTTTTGTGATCTATTAATAACAATACCTACCTCAGGTTCACAGATAAGTACGGCAACTGTAATCTTATCAACCTCAAACCAATTTAAATATTCAAGCATTTATTGATTACTTGGTTCATTATTCTGAAAATGAGTGTCATCCACAGATAATTCATTGAAGGATAGTATTTGGCAAAAACCAATGAACACATCTGTGTGTCACCAAACTGGAATATACACTTAACTGAATGGTTACAAGCTGTGAAAATGTTTTTAAGCACAGAGATAAAACCACACTGAAGTTGTGTCCTATATGTCATGGCCAAAAGTTAAATGATTGTCAATGCAGAAGCAAGCCCCTAAAAAGGTCTTGACAGTGTACTAAAGGTTGATGGTATTTTGTACCAGCCTCAGCCCTCTACTGACTTCTCTATTGATTTACCCTAATGAAGCTCTGCCTCTGCACCCTGGGACAGATCAATGCACTTGTCATCCAGTTAGGTAGTAGTATGCCATAATTGAGTGGGAAGATTGGTGTTTGTCTCCCTAAGTTCACCTTGAATCCATGCAAAGAACTCTTCTGCAATCCTGAAACTAACGTCATTTCAAGATATCATCATGGATAAGAACGTCTCCTTCTGCTCTACTCCCGTGTCGGCCCAAAGCGCCTGCTCCTCTTGCTTCGGCTGAAGTTAACAAGAGACCTTTATGCTAAACGTGTTATCCATTGCAGTATCCTAAACACGTACAGACAAAACATTCTGCAAAGAAGCAAGAAGGCAACTCATTTTCAAGTCAAAGTCAAAAGTCAAAGTTAGCTTTATTGTCAAATATGCTATACATGCACGACATACAGCACAGATGAAATTTCAGTCCTGTCGGATCCACGGTACAAACAGGCAATAAAAAACTAAGTAAGTGATAATAGAAAAGACATAAAATAAGCAGTCAACAATCAAATTTTTGATTGGTTTGTTCATGTAACGCAAATCCATGTGTGAAGTTTGGAAACAGAAGTAAGAAGACATTAAATACCATGATCTCTACGATTCACCTGAAAAGTATATTGCGTGGATGCCTTAGAGCACAATCTCGATCGCCCACTCCTTCGTTAGCCCAGTGATAAACCATCTCTCCCTTTTGGCCATCTTCCTCAGGATGGAATCAATTGCTGCTTGATCCTGTCCAATGCCAATGCTGCTCATGGTGCAGCTCTGGCTTAGCCTTATTGGCAGGCTTGGTTGCCTGTCCCAAACCACTACAAGACTGAACTGGTTGCTGAGGAGATTGTCAAGGATTACAATGATGCCTACACAGAGGTGGAAAAGTTTCTCAGAGTGTCTCTGGTCTTTACTAGTTGAGAAGTCCTCAACATGCCATTCCTAAAACTCACTATTTGAGACCAACATCCTGCAATACGTTAAAGCTCCAGGGTGTCACATTCAGGAGGATCTACTGGCAGAAATTGAATATAATATTCATATGTATGTTTTTATTAGGCACCTAATAATAAGAATAGCTGTGTTTTTGTTACTTTAGAATAAGCTGTTTAATAATCTACAATGGGAGTGAGTCCATCATGTTGAACCGCCATATTTCTGCGGTAGCCCAGAACTAAACTAGCTCTAGATAGGGCCTTCCTGTTTTTCACAAGTTTTGTGGCCACCATACTTTCTCCCACACTCTTGGAGAATGAACTGTATTCAAATGATTGCAGTCTGCAACTTCACTACTATGTGCCGCTAAATCCCACACCTTTAAACTGACACCTGCCTCCTCTCACTCAGTCTGAAGATGGGCCTAGTAGGGGTTTGAAGGACCAGCCTCACCAGGCCAACAAAGAATAATGCTAATTAAACGTGCATTGTACCACTAATTACATTAAAAAAAAATTACAAGTAGCGAAATCCATTAGATAGCCACACACGTAGTCATAGAACTGGAGTTACATCCAGGTAACACTGATTTTTCATTATATAAAGCTAATGGGCAGTTCTCAGCAGGCATGCTCACCAGTTTATTATGGTGTCTAGTGTCTCTCTGTACCATATAGATTATTTCAAGATGTGCCATACTGTGTATTTATGAAAGGTTGGTCTATGCGGACTTTGTTCCACACGGACAATCTTTATTCTCAGATGATCACTTTCTGAAAACTTTCTTAGCATTCTCCTCAAGCGTGACACATTTTGCCATTTATATTTTACAGATGCTTGTATTGTATGACACCAATTGAAAATATTTTGGACCCCAATCTCCAAGAAATATTTTGTAAGATTGGCGTTATGACGTCACATTAAGCTGTGTGTCCACTGGGAGCCATCATTCACAGCTCTTTTTTTGCATTAACAATGAAGCAAAAATTCTATTGCATGATTCTGGCAGGGATGAACGCTTAGCATGTGTGAAGTTCTCAGCGCACTAGTTTTGTAAAAAATATATTCCAGCTTTTATCAGAAATGCACCAGTTTCCTTTTGAACAGCAGCAGAGCAATAGCAGGAGCCATGACCAGCACTCTCTGCAAGCATCTCTATAGCCCGAACAACCAAGCGCAGTTTCCTGGTGGACACATGGCCTTAATCCCCTGTATAAAGCATCTGTACAGAGCATGAATTAAACCATCTGTAAGTATACAATTGCCCTTGTAAGTTTGGACTGCAGAACAGTTCTCACTGCCATGTGTAGCAAGTGTCCTGCCAAAAACAGCCTATGCACTTCATTTTATCCTAAGGAACAAATATTTTGCCAAGGGCTTTGCAGAGGGGGGACACACAGGGGGCTTGAGGACCCCAATGTTTGAGTGAACTGCCCAATGAAGTGCTTTTGAATGTATTCCCCTTTAAAGTCGTGTTCCATGTGCAAACTGCCATGCATGCCATCGCTAAGTATTGCTCCTCCGTTAAAAAAAGAAACAATTATATGGATAAATTCTTGTTACATTTGTTGTCTTAGTGCTTCGCTTTTCTTTGGCTTATTTTTCATTATGTGACTGTTCCCGAGTAGTCATTTTCCCCTCCCGCCATCTCTCCCCCTGTCAGCATGGTGAAGCCCATTGTAGACAGTATCCATGTCTATGAATACATATTGATGATGCTTTGTTGCTCAGCTGTGATTCTCCCCCTCTACTAACGACCATCGGTTTCTCTCTGCAGCCACGGTGGGAAGATGGCCTCTCTGTAATGCTAATTGTTTTCTGTGCCTTGAGAGAACCAAGTGTGTGTTTGTGGCAGACATCTGTGGGCTGCCAAGTCATAAGTGCCTCCATGAATGGGAGGGAGGTCTGTAGATGCCATCATGAGCAGCTGAGAAATGGAAAAGGAAACATTTGCACCTGTTATTTTCAGAGTGGCATTGATTCATTGTCTAAAGAATCATACAATCTGCAAACATATCAACTGAAAAGTTACATTTAGTTCAAAATGTTCTTCGTATTTGAAGAGATTTTCCTCTGAAACCAACAGTGCAAGTCTTTTTAAATGTTGTATCTTCTCAAACTTTACTCACTGTCTATCTATACCACGAGGTAAAGAGATTGTTTCAGGGATCGTGTAACACTTTGCTTTTCTCTGGATAAAGATTGTTTGGATCAATTTGAGCAAAATATCTTGATGTCCCTGAAGGGCAAAGAAATTTCAAGGTGCACAATTTAATATACCATCTGGATTTATGAACTCATTTTATGAAACATAATCATCATTAACCTAAACATAACTGTTAGTTGTTAATCCAGATGATGTACATGGTTTTGCTAATAGTAGAATTAATCACTTTGCTGGATTTCAGAGTACAGCTCTTTGGGTGTCTCACATTGATCCTTTGGCAATGTGCTGCACCTCTTGCTTAGCACGAGCCGTGCTGTTTTGAGATTGTGTGGGTTTCTGGCTTTGTTGCGCTCCGTAGTGCAGAAACACAGTTAGCTTACTACGTTTGGCCTGGAGTTACCCGTTTTCCCCTCTCTGTTCTTTATCCAGAAAACGTCGAGGTGCGCCGAGTGCCCTTTCGGGGTCTGAGAGGATTGATGCACTGAGATACCAACGTATTAAAAAGGCCAAGAAGATGACGATGAACAACAATAACTCCAAGACCAGAAAGAAAGCAGGTGTGAACCCTGTTCCTCTCTGTTCTCCCTTTTTACATATTGATATTTATATGATATTTCAAGCACTTGCTACATTGTGAAATATAAAATGTTTTGGGTTTTTTTGCTTCTCAAATATATATTCTAATGGCTAAAACACACCGCCATCCCTAGCACAGATCGGAAGAGCAGCGCTGCAGCATATCAATCTCCCAGAGCTGGTCAGCAGGCTTGTGGTAACAGCAGATCTGCACTAATAAAAAATAATCCTTTACTTTTTAGTTTTTTCATACTAAAATGTATCGTACCATAAATAACCTTAAAATCATGTGTGAACACCACTATTTAAACTCTGCTTTACAGCCAGGGCTATAGCTTTATATTAGGTAATGTCTTTTTGTCATTATAATGTATAATTTCATGGGGATGCTGGAAATAGGACAGTGGCGTGAAGCAATGTGGTGTGTCTAGCCTCTGCCAGTGTGGGGGTTATACATTGAAAGTAATCGTGGTGGCGTTTTTTGATGCGCATCATTTGGTGTCGGTGTGTTTTAGCCTTTATGTTTTTTGTGACTTACCAATAATGCATCACATTTATTTGTGATAGTATCAATGTGTTTCATTTCCTCCCCCTCTTCATGTCTGTAAACAAATATGTTATGGAATATGGAAAATACTTGGCAGAAGGGCTACAACTGAATAACCTTTCACAGCCATTTGCCAAAGGAGGACAGAGCAGTGAATCACACTTTAAATGTTAATACTATTTATAATGTAATGTGAATTTTATACTTGAATGTTTTCGTGTCTGTCATTGGAAAAGTAAAACTCCACTGCTGACTCAAAAAAAATATGGAGTCTTTGTGAACTCAGCCATAGGTTTCTGAAGACCCGATGTGAAGCTCCGTCGGCTACTTCAAAAATGGGCAAAGACGGGGACCTGAGGCGGGCCGAACGAAGCTTGGTTGCTGAGAACAGCTGCCTGTGATAGCACCCACCTGTCACTCAAAGCGACCACATTCTTAGGGAGACTGACAGATTTGTCCAGCCAGTCTCCAGTGATAAACGTTTATTCCACGTTGGCTTCATTTCACAAATGACTTGTCTGCCACAGGCTTGAATTAAACAAGATAGGGGCAGTGCTGATTTGGTACCTGATATTGTAAGTGGTGTAAACCTGGCATTGTAAGTTTGTTTACATTTGTAAACTTTATCAGGGTACTCCGATTTCGCATCGCAATTCCATAAAGTTGAAAAAGCATAAGCAGCAGAGGCCAAGCTGTCCTCACTAGTATTGTTGCATATCAAACATGTACAGAATGGTTAGGGACAAATACACATATCGTTACACTCCTATTCACTATACACAACACAAAATCCATTCGGCCAGATTTTAAAATCAAGAAATCTAGATGGCCCACACATTTTCAACAGCATATTTAAAACCAGCAATGAGTGGGGACATGTTTTCAGCAGAGCATGTCTCACTACTAAGCTACAGAGCCCATATGAGAAAACTTTGATTTATGAAAGATGTGATTTGTGGTGTCACTACATCCATAAACATTCTGTCCGATCAGTACTGTGAATGTTCAGCTCAACAGAGATGAAAAGAAAACAAGATGGTTCACTTGGTTGTAAAGGATAGTGCTAGTCAACCCTGTCTTCAGTTTTCATCCACATCACACTCATGTCCTCAATTGCAAGACAGAATCTTTTTGATGTCTGGCAATCTTCAGGAGAAGATGTCATGGGGGTTCAGCACTCATTGCATCCAAGAGCGACATCTGATCATGTGGCCAGTGGTCATAAATGTGCCACCTCCATAAGGAAAATAATTCCTCTGTGGGTTTTAGGGCTGGAGAGAAAAGTGCAAGGAAAAGTGACACCATCCTGGGATGGACTGTAAACCACTCTGTGATTGAAGAAGAACAGTAAACCCTCCTCCCCACAAATTGTTCTGGATTTGTCTGTGCATGTGCTGAACACCTCTTGTACAATCAAAAATCTCACTGACCAGTGTATAGAATCAGGAAAAAAGTAAAGGCAGTAAACAGTATTAATACTGATGTTTTCTCCTCTGCTTACAACAGGTCAATAAGGAAACACGCTTATTTGCTTTCTTGCAGAGATTGATGAAAAGATTGTTCCCGCTCTCATATCTGTATGATGAAACATGAAGCTAGTGTCAGCAGGCAATTAGCTTGGCTTAGCATAAACAACACTAACACTGGAAGCAGTGGGAACCAGCTGGCCTGGCCTAATGAAACCTGCCTACTTGTGCAGATAAATTTGACTAGTTAACATGTTCTTGTCACACATGGTCTTGTTTGTTTAATCCATACACTTCCTGGAGCCTTGTCATCACCATGATATTGCATGGCACCCAACAGATACTCCTGTTTAGTGAGCTTAAATGGTGCTGGTGGATTTTGTTACCTTTGGACAAAGCCAGGCTAGCTGTTTCCCTCTGCTTCCAGTCTTTATGCTAAGCTAAGCTAAACACATACTGACTGTAGATTCATACTGTATTTAGAATTGTGTCAATCTTCTCATCTAAATCTCTGCAATAAAGCAAATAATGATGTTTCTCATAAGAAGATTTTACTATTAGAAAGAGAAACAGATTTTCTTGGTACACACAACCCACATTGTGCCCCTTTTCCACCAAATTTGCTCTGGTTCTTGAACCAAGGAAAACCTGCGATTTTTTGGTCCCAACTTACTTTTCAGGTTCCGAACCAATTTAGTTTCGGTTGAAACACTCCAACTGGTTAAAAAACTAGGTGCTTGAACCAGAATGGTCGGTGGAAAAGGCCCGAATTAATTTCAGGTGCCCCCCATGTCCAGTTTAATCCCCACCTACTCCGAGTACGGACAAAAGTACAGATAATTTAGTTGCTTGAAGCCATGGATACAGATAATGCTGTACTTGCTCATCCCTAACTACTACAGTCAGTTATTGGGATTATTGTTCAGAATTGCCTATAAACATTACCACTACGACTTCTGCTGGCAATGATCTGCCTTTCTCCCCTCCTCCAGGTGTCTCCACCTCTCAGACCCAGCAGGCCTACACCTCTCAGGTACTCCAGCCCGAAGAAGCTCTCTACCTCCGCAAGAAGAAGAAACGGCCCATCCTCCATGACCCATATACTCGCTTTTCTGCTCTGCTGTACCGCCGCCCACCCCGGGAGGACCAGAAGGCTATTTTGGCCAGCATGGACAACATAGACCTCGACCATGCCACCCTCCTCTAAAAGCCCTTGAGGACAAGGTCACAATCATGCAATACGCCCCCATTCCAAAATAACACTAGCTACAAGATGAAAAAAAAACACTATTAATTAAAGTTGTTTGCAATTTATTATCTATAAAGGGGAATAGCACTAAATTTGAGCATTCAGATTTGGTTTATTCTGTAGCTATTCCCTTGGTCAGTTCAATCTGCATTAGTGAGCATTCTGCCAGGTTCACAAGCTAATCTGTAATGGCAACAAATATACTTGGAAGAATCAGAAATCAGATTGAGAACCAAAAAATAATTCTTTTCAGAAACCAAAATATTTTTTTTCTTAAAAAAAATTCTGATTATGTTGAAAATGCTGGTCCCAGCTTACTGTCAGTGAAATAGCAGCATTGGTGATTGGAATGGCATCACAGATTGGCGTCTTGGTTCGATGGTTTCCCCTCTGAAAAAGTTTTGATTGTTTTCCCAACTAGTGGTTTTGATGCCCAAATGCACAAGAATGATCTATGCGTGCTTAAATCAAGTAGTATTCCCTTTTTAAAAAAGTATAAATAAAAAGTTCAGACTTACTAATTCAAATCAAAATGATAGCTGCCATAGTTTTCCAAAAATTTTACTCCAGTGCAAAAAGATGAATACAAAGAGTTAATACACGATTCCCGATTTTCCTGTTTCTTTAAAATCCCAGCATTCCTACTCCAGTGTTACCACTTTTAATTTAAAAGGCTTCTCCAGGCATGGGCCATGTTTCTTGTGCTGAGCCAATCTTCCCCCACAGCCCCCAAAAAAAGCCCAGCGGGTCTCCGTTTACAGCAACTTCCACGGGATCCTCTCCGCCAGCAACGTCTTTTATCTGCCGAGAAAACTCACCTCACAAATATGGGTGTTCTCACTTCCTACCAAGTATACCTCAGAGCACAGGACACGAGACCACACAACCACCAGGATCAGCCAGCAGAACAAACTAGCCTTTTTCATCTCTTTAGTCATTATTGTGTTCCACTTCCTTTTCTTATAATGACGTGTTCCAGCTTTCCATTCCTATATGTACTTCTACTTGTCTACTGTTAGACGTACTTTCGTTGAGTTAATTCAGTTTATTTATCTTGCAGAATGATGCTGATTTGCTCATCTCTTTTGCTCTGTCGTAAATGATCAGGACGTGGGCTTGACGTGAGTGTCTGACAAACAGGAACACACCACAGAACTACTTTTCTTGGCTTACAGAAGGAATTCTATTAACTTTCACTATCTGTAATTTCTTATTGAACAGATGTCATTCAGCAGTTTCACCAGGGGCTTACTGTACATGTGCATTTCACACACCTGTAACAAACTATTAACATGCACAATGAAGTGGTGGTAATTCAATTACTTTTAGTTATTCTATAGAAAGTCATTTTGTTGCTCCAACGGCTCTGTACAGAAGCCCTGAAAGGCAAGTGAAAACGGCAGCCGATTTTTTTTTCTCCACAGGAGCAATTTTTCTTGGTTTTAACTGTTTGGTTTTGACTGTGAAAACTAGTGAAAGATCTTTTTTCTAAGTTTACATTTTTTCTTTTTCACATGTGAAAGCAGATGCATTCTTTATCACTGGTTTTCAAAGGTAAATATTTATTCTTGGAACTTGCACTTCCTTGCAAAAAGTAAACAAAGACAAATTACCTTGGAAAAAAAAGTAAAGTGTTTTGTTAAAAAAAAAGGATTGTGACAAAAAAAAATTAAAATTCACTTGCCTTTCAGGGCTTCCATAGCTCTGTCTTTACCTTCTCATATCTCGTAACTGCTGTTTGCACTGGAGCAAAATCTTGTCAATTCCCTTAGATTTGTGTCTGTTCCTGTACATTTCCTCCAGTTCTTCTTTAGGTAGTGTAGAGGCTTCAGAAAGAACTATAGTATGCCAAAAACAATTCAATTAAAACAACCAACCATACATAGCGGAGGATAAGATTTTGTGCCATAGTATATGATAGTATTTTTTTCATATTAGAGGGCATAAAAAACAATGGCTATGTTTGGCCTTAATGGAGCTTGTGGTTGGTTAGCCTGCTTCACTTGTGTCTAATTTTTTATTTCTATTTTTTATTTGTGTGTCTGTGCGTGTGTGTAAGAACCCACCTCGTTTTGCCATTTTCTATTCACTGCCTTTGTATTTTGTCTCTTTATGTGCTTGTCATTTGAAATGGAAATGCTGAGTACAGTCATTCCTCAAACAAATAGTATGTGACATTGAAGACAACACAAAGTGAGCCAAAAGTTTTCGTTATATGCTACACTGGTGTAAGCACTTTTGTTTACATGTTGCTCAGTTTTACTTTAAAAGATTCCTGAGATAATTCAAATGGAAATGTGGATACTAAGGGGCTAAAATAATTTTTTATTGGACAAGTAAAGGAAGTGCCATAACATTAGAAACTATCACACATTACACATGCATATTTTAGATTCAATAACACATGGGTGTGTACTGTAACAGTTAAAGCTTTTGTTGCTGGGTTTTTTCTTTCAGTTTTGTTCAAAAGGTGCTCAGTTTACTTCAGACGGTGTGTTCATTTGTAGATGTTACAGTAACATATCTTGGGCTTCTGATAAGGCAAGAAAGCAGTGTCCATGTTCTGCTGAAGTGTGTTTGGAGTAGGATTGCTCATAGGTATGTTCAGTTTTTATGTATTTATTTATTTGTATACATTTTTATTGTGATTTTGAGCAGATTCTGCCACAGCTACAACTCCAACATAGCCTTCTAAAATCTCAAAATTGAAGTGACTAAATGTGGTTGCTTTCATATTTCCACAATAAATGCTTGCAGAAGGAACGGTTTCAAAAGGTCCTCTCATATTTGAGTCTTAAAGTGCAGGAGGAGTGTAGAAGAGATGTGATTTCTTTCATTAACAAATTTAATGAAACAGGGAATACTAACTGTCATACATAAATAAACAAGCAAAAATAATTCAGCTCATGACCATATCTGGCATACTGGAAAAAAAGTTAATAAATGCATCATACAGATGCATCCGGGTTGCTTTAGCAGCCCTTTTAGTAAAGAAGCTAGTGCCTTTATCAATGATGTAATTATTATGTCTCCTAGGTTGGAGCATCTGGTGGCTAACATTTAAGCATTTAGTGAATTTAATGCACTTATTGTGAATATGACTGTAACCTGTAATTAAAGTGAAACAACAATCTCTACTTCCAAAGATAACAAAGTCAGCACGAATAATACAAGTGAGTGAAGTGGCTTGAAAATGCATATAGAACACCTACATCACTGATCACTAAGTCCCAGACACAACTGCAGCGATTTATTAATGAGTGCTACGACTAAAGAAAAAAGGGAAAATTGAACTAGCATGTAACATTTTCTTTGTAAGACTGCAGCCTAGGGTGCTAAGCAAACCATGAAGTAATGCTGTACTAGTGCGTGGTCCTTCCATAGAAATAATTCCACTTCCATTTTCCCAACGGCGTAATTTCTGTAATGTATTTTAGGGACTATTTATATAAATAAAGGAGAAAAGGCTGCATTGTGCCCACGTTTGAATCAACCTGTGGTTAGAAGGCGCTTGTTGGAGTAGTGGTTGGATTCAAAATCACACTGAAAGAGAAACAAGGAGCTCTTCTTCCTTATTCGCCTTTCTTATGGCATACCTACAGCGATGCACATATCGTTGCTTTTGTGCCATTTATACAAAGGCAGTTGTTAGAAGAAGAGTGACATGGTTTCCTTTCAAAAGGACATTTTGCTTTATTGAATGTTACACTGCAGACCTTCTGATGTTTGTGTTGTTGTGGGTCCTCTTGGCAGAGCCCTGGAGGGAATTTGTTCTGTTGAAGAAGTCATTGCATATAACACTGTGGACAAAGTAAACACACTAAAGGAACAGCGTCATCGCCATCAATTAACAATGAATTGCCCTATTAGGGCTATCGTTGCAACAACAAATTCTTTCAAAACAATTGCAATTTTCTACAATGATTTTTTGGAATCAATATTGGATCAGAATAGGTGTCTAAAAGTCCTGCAACTTCCTTTAAAGAGTTTAAACCAGAAATTTAAAACAACAACTAATGGTATTTACAGTAAATGCTTCTAATGTACATACTGTACCTCATCATGTAGTTTTCTTGAGGAATTAACTGCGAAATTATAATTGATGCACTTTCTCAACTGAACAAGTTGTAATTTAAAAGAAGCCAAAACGCAGCCAGATGTGGAGAAAGACCTCAAATATAGAGAATTCTTTATTGAAATTTGTAGATGTAATTAGTCTATATATTGTAAAATGTAAAATAAGAAATTGCATATTTTATTAAAATTGGTCAATAATATGCATGCAGGTACAAAAATGAATATCAAATATATTTCCAGTTTTTTTTTATTTCAATATGGAAATATTTTTTATGTAGATGCTGCTGTGACTGTGTTTCTCAAAGCCAGTATATATATCAGAATGCTTTGGGGAAACAACATCCAAAACTAACTGAACTGAACTGAAACATGCATTGCTCTATACACAGTGAAGGGTCAGTGGTTCTGATTTTGTTTTAATATGTTTCGAATCAATATAGAGGCAATGAATACCATCAAAACTTGAGAGAACCCAGAAAATTCAAGGTCACAAGACAGCCCCTCAAAGCTGCAGTGGTGGGAAATTGTAGCTTTGTGTGACTGTACAGTTCTTTTATCGCCAAGGGCTTTAAAGAGACTTAATGTGAAGTGTGAAGACAGTGTGAGCTAGATGGGTGAGGCATCTTAACAAAGCCGAAGGCAAGGTCAGATCTGCCTCAACAAAGAAGTACTGTATACCTCTTAATGTGCCACTGAGAACTGCGTCCATGTACATAGTGTACAGTGAAAGATGTTATTTGCATGGTAGAAACATGTGAATGCTACTGACAAAAATGGGGAATAGCAGAGCAAACATTCTGTAGCTGTTATTTGGAAGGAAAGTGTGACAACAGATGATCGGTGTAGACCTGAATTATGAAGCGAAAGCATCAGCTATGTTTACCTGAAAGGTTAATGTAAGTTTTAAACTGACTATAAAATGCTGTTTTTCCAGTGCTGCACTGGAAAAAAAAACAATCCTAACCAGTTTGAATCGTCAAATTAATCTGCTGTACTCTTATTCTGGCTGATAATGAAACTACCGTAAAACTTCTAATAATAGTCGATGCGCTCATTGGCTTAAATCACAGAACTCTTCACTCTCCTTTATTTGGGCCAGGCGTTTAATTCCTTTAGCACAAAACTCTGACATGACAAATTCATAACTCTGATTAATTTTTATTAACCCTTTTATTCTTTTAATGGGTGGACTTTTACAGACTAAAGGAATATAAATAATCAAGGAATGGACACATATGGTACAGGTTTTATGACCGCTTTAAAGGAGTCAGCACGTTTACCATGCTAGTAAATCTGAATGAATTATACTTTGGTGCTCATAGTTTCTGTAAAATGTACCAAAAGATTGAATTGTGGGAAATCTGACTGATCTAATTATGTGTAGGTGATCTAAGCAGCTTAGAAGTCACACAAGCAAGCAACCCAGTGGGTTTTAAGAGGTTTTATACATCTAAAGAACTTAAATCCAGACCAGGCCTCTATTGGAGACCTGCATTTATTTGTCAAAACGTTAGCATTTGGGACTTTAGAAGTTTTACGGTAAATTTGAATTGCAAGATCATTAAATTCAACCTTCTGGCAGTTTGTCACAGCAGTTGAGATGTAATTAAAGCACATGCCATGCAGTCTAAAGAGTTCAGTGCATCTGAAGCTGTCACAGCACTCAGAACTGTTTCTAGATGGTCATTAGGGCAGGTACAGTTGCTCTTTACTACTTCTCTGATGTCTATCAGTTGATATATTTTATAGTAACACGTTAGTTGAACGTTACCTCACAAACTGTAGTCTGGAGTAAAAAGAAAAAAAAGTCAATTTTGATGCTCTGTTTGTCAAACTGCAGTCTGACTTGTGTTTCGTACAGTATATAGATGTAACCTTAGACAATGATTGACTCTGTGAAATAGCTCAGAATGATAATGGATACCACAGTGAGGCTGATTCTACATATATACTGTAACTCTCTCATAAGAGGCCCCAGCAGTTGATGGTGCGGTACAAATATAGCTTAGAATTAGTGTGTGGTGAGGAAAAAAAAAATAATTTTTGATCATTCATTAGAAGACAATTTGTAAAGAAAATCTCAGTACTGTATCACTCTCAAGTCTGGGGCTGACGAGTTCGGCTCCGGCTTTACACATTTTGAGACTTATCTTTGACATGTTGAATAGGCTTTTATCCCATAGGCTAAGAGTGGAGAATCTCTGGTGCTAACACATGCCGCGCAGGAAAAAGTTTTTTTTTTTTTTAACTTCATGGAACATGTTTAGTTGCTCCGGATGCTCACTGCACCTAAAACTGCCATGTAATTTACATTAATGCAAATATTTGAAATTTTAGTCCAAAATGAGCAATTTCTACACATATGCTGTGATACAGTTTAATCATATCATTGCGATTTCTGTAAATAAACAGACATATTGGTAGTTTGACTCATCCTCACAATATTATCTTAACATTTTGGCCACAAACTGCAAATTTATACAATGATACAGTGCAATGTAAAACATCAAAATCACTATGCCGTTTCAGATGAAATAATAGCTCGCAGGAAAAATGTTATTCAACTGTCCTTATAATGAGCAGAAGGTTATGCATTTGAACCTGTCAGACTTTGAGAGACTCATTCGGAGGACATTTTCTTTAATGTCAACAACATCCTTTAAAAGAAGAGGGGATATTATAATAGATGCTAAAACCAAAACAAGAGCTAATGGCAGAAATGTCATCTCTTACTGGCAGGAAGGACAGGCTGAGACCTTCATCTGAACTACCCCTGAGACACAGCCCAGCTCATTTAAAGTCAGTCTTTGCATGATGCTGCAGACACTCGCCATCAGTGCATCAACACAGCAACATGGAGGGAGGTGATGAGATATTATAACGTATCAGCAGTTGTCCCAACTTGAGTGTACGAAAAGGCATTACAGGTTTGAGGTTTTCAAACAGAAAGTTTGGTAACGCCGTGTAAATAATATCTCAAAAAAGCATACCTTGTCATATATATTTTTTTGTAGAAGAAAATACAATGCACATCAACTATACTGAAGATTGAGTGGGAACTGAGTAGTGTAGGGTCTGCTTCAGTGTCACATTATAACATGATGTAACAGACCAATGTCTATATGTGAGTGACGGAAAATCTTCTAAATGCTAGAAATTAGTTTAAGAATTTAATATCATAGAGGCAGGAAATATAAAGAAAAAAAAGATATATAAATATACATATATATTGTCATGGAACCAAAATGGTTATATGAGTATCTATATTTGGGGACAGTACTTGTTTTCAAGAATGTATAAGTCTATATTCTATTATTTTTATATCCATTTGTTGCTTTATACTGTAGCGATGCAGAATCGTACACAAAGTAGAGAAATATGAGCTTGTCTGAGCTTTTCAGTTGTGTACAAAACAAAAGAGAATGGTGCACCAAAATGGCTGCCACTGTACTGTATATCTCACTGTCTATTACACACAGACTCTCAGAGAAGGATACAGCAAACTAGTTATTATAGCAACGTCCATTTGGTGTGAATAGCAAATGTAATTGTTGAATTATTTGTGGGCCATCATCGTATCATTTGTTCTTCTGGGGTCAGTGATTTAGCTCCTCGCTAGTTTGTTGTTTTTGGCTTCTGCAATCACACATTCATCTTTTTTTATATATATTCTTTGGCATGAAGGAACAGTGAGATTCTTTTTTTCCTCACTATGGTGCTCTCTTGCAATCTGTATCACGGCAGAGCACATAAATATTAATGTATCTGATTCACAAAGGTAGAAATGTTTCACAGCGTGTATTTACCGTATGTATGTAACGGACACAGTGCTTCATGATGCTGCTTTGAACTGACATAAGGGGATCCAAACATTTGCTTTCCGTTTGTTTTTCAGTTATAAACAGAAGCATGTGCAAGATGAACATTCTGTTGCCTTTCGTTCAAAAGTGGAGGTTGAGCATTGCAGCAGCAGCTAAAAGTTACTCCAGACATTGGTGACATTCGATTCAGTGCTGTACATTGCCAAAAAAAACAACAACACACACACACGTCATACACATTCTGACAACTGGTGCTATTTGAAAACATCCGTGGTGCTTTTTTTTAAGTTAGTTATTTCCTTGCTTCAGACAAAATGTAGCTACATAATCCTGTACTGTACTGTAGGGTGCCGATTGGCCGGAAAGCCGTCATGTGACCCGCTTCGGTCGTGTGTTCGGATGGTTTTCTTTGGCTTCAGGGAATACAGAGGTCAGATAACATTTGGAGAGGCAAATTTCAAAGCAAGGAAATTTTAATTTGAATACACACGTCATATAATGATTTTCTTGGGATTGAGTTTACAGTTTTCTTGTTAATTTTGGTCACAGTGCTTCAAAGTCTAACGTATTGGTGGTTGCAAATAGTATCCACACATTGTGTTTGGTGCTGAGTGAACAGATATGCTCACCATAACTTTTGATACGGTATTCATCTTAAGACAGTCACATCCCTCTATGGTCTTTCTATCAGGTCGAGTAAAACATACTAACCCCCACTGCAGGAACCCTTTTATTGTACAGTATGAGCAACATCAACATGTCAATGGCACCGGTTCCAAACTACTCCAAACCCCACTACTAGATGGAGGCTGTTGCTTTAAAGGGACCTGCAGTGTTACTATGTTTGAAGACCTTTGAAGGAGAAAGCATTGAAATATTGTGTTATAAAGATGCTGTTTAGTTCAAAAGATTATGCGAACACTCAACTCAACTTTTTGGAGAATGAAAACTTTATGTTAATGTAAGTCACATGAAGCTCTCTTTTTTTTCATCACAAAATGCAATACAAGTGGAAGAAGAACAAACTGAACTCATTGTCTCCTCTTAATTGTTCAGTCTTCCTGAGATGTGTACAACCGGTTTGAGTTACAGACTATTTCCAACGTGTTTGTGTCATCATGACCTTCTGGAAAACAACTGTGTGAGTGTGATCACTGTTAGTTACAGGCGTAGACAACTCAGTACCTCAAAATGTCTCTTCATGGAAATCTTCAGTCCAGATACTCCGTTTTTATTATGTTCACCATCTCTGAGAAGTCAGTACTCATGATGCTTTTTATATTTGTTGGCACAAACACTAACAAGAATGTATGGCTATTGTAATTCCTGCTCACCCCCAACTCTTCCTAAAAATTGAAGCTTTTGAAGCAACTAAATTGAACTGTCAGTTTTTTGTATTTCAGATGTCTTGGTATGCTTGTTGTAGTTGTATATTCATAATGGTGTATATTACATCAGTTTTTATTTATTAAAATGTTTAAATTTTCTAAGACGACTTTTCATGTTATTCAGCAAAGTGGTTCTCGGCACTTGATGCACTTTACATTTAAAGATGTAGAGGTATTTTCTTTGCAGTGAGTTAAAGCAGTGGTTCTCAATCTGGGGTTCAGTTCATAGTTTAATTCCACTATTGACTAGAAGTTTGCCCAATGAGAGACTGTTTAATAATTACTATTAACTTCATGTTTCACATTGATCACTGTTAAAGCTGCAAAATCCACCTGGCCGCAACAAAAACAACCAATCAGAGTTGAGAAAGATAGAAGACACATTGGGCACATTCTGGAGTCTCATTCCCACAGTTGGTATTTGACAGCCTTTCTTGGCTCCGATTGGTCATTTTCATGTAGGCACATTGGATTCTTGTCATGAGGAGCACAGGGAGAACATGCAAATTCCATACAGAAAGGCCCTTCCCCAGCCGGGAATCGAACCCACAATCTTCCTGCTGGTGGTGATTGATTGATGGCAGGCAGGTGTGCAGTGAAAGCAGAACCAGGAGCCAGACTGGGGAAAGAGGCCACTCCCACTCACAGACACAGAGACAGACAGAGGAAAACAAGGGGACAAAACAGAGGCACAGCCATGGCTGTGACATTACTGAAAGGGGAGGGTAACTTACACTGTGTGTCACATGAGCTACCTCATCACACTTTTCTTCTTCTCACTGTCAACAAGCTCACTGTAAGCTAGGGCATTGGTTCCCAACCTAGGGGTCGACAAACCTTCATGGGGGGTCACAAGGCCTTCTTGATTTTAAGGGGTGTAAAAAAACTTTAAAAAGATACACAGTAGGCCTATATCTCAGCATTTTATTCATTTCTTTGGAGAAAATTATTATACAATTTTTTTTAAAGTTTAGATTATTATTTATTCACAGAGCCTTCAGTCTCTGATAAACAGCTTCGTCCTACATTAGAAAAGTTAAAACAACCACAGAGCTAATAGAACAATGGACAAGCGTCAAGGAAACACTTAATTTGTCAAAGAAGAAGTAGTCCATTAAGTCTGTATGACTGTTAAAAAACAACAAAATACATCATACAGACAAAACTGGGCTGCCCTGATGGCTCACCTGGCTGAGCTGAGACTCCATGTCCTTGCTGCAGCGGCCAAGAGTTCAACTGATCTGTCACTGTCAAGTAAAGGCAATAAATAAAATAAAATAAAATATAAAACTAAACAGACAGAGAATTGTATAAAAAGATGATGATGGAAATAATCAAAATTCATCGAAATCTCTGGTTTTACACAAACTTCCTGCAGTTATTGTGTTCACTGGTTAGGTTCATTGTACACTTTATCAGCTGTTCTCTACTGTTATTGTTATACAAACTCATACAGTCAGGGGCCGTCAGTTCACACAATGATAGAATAGGGCTTTCTTAAGGAAAACGGTTGGGAACCAGTGAGCTGGGCTCTGCAAGGAAACTCATTAATGAATGTGATTAATTACCCCTGTGCCTTACCTGCTGCGTGGGGAAAGAGCACATGAGCTGTGAGGATGGTGTGGCAGAGGAAGTTTAGAAACTTTATGGCATTAAAATGTGAATGAAAATTCCCCCTGTCAGAATACTTTGAGTGCATTTAGCTAGTGGAGGATATTGAAACGCTGCCAAGTGGAGATGGACGTGGAAAACTCATCAGTTACTCATTTCCTTCAGGTGAGTCAAGATAAGAGCTGGAGGTCGAGTGTAAGTCTCAGCGGTCATTTAAACCATATGATATTATAATGGTACCCACACAGCACTGTGCAGCCATCATGATGTTATATTGGTAAATTACACAGCGCTAATCTGAATCTGACCCAGGTGTCCTGTATATTATGGTTTTATCAACATATGTTCAGATCAATATCAAATATATTCATTATTTTAAGCTCTTCAAAATATGTGGGTCAATTGTCAATTACCTCCCCTTCAAGTGGACACCGGCATCAAATGGTTTGTGTAGCCCTGTGCTAAATGATCACTCTATACATAAATGTATGGAGGACAAAAAAACAATGGTATAAATAAAGAAATAGAGAAATATATAGATGTAGAAATGGTATTTTTATTTAGTGCAAGATACATGATTAGCATTAGGACAGGAAGACGTGAAACATGACAAGGTAACTCAAATGACAGCAACAGGGTATTACAGAAAAACAACTATAACAAAAAAAACGACAAAAACAAACAAAAGAATAATAATACAATTAGAAGTAACTATAAAAAGAAACACAATGAAACAAGAAAAAGTAAGTTACTAAATAAATACAGGCTACTAGAATTACAGATATGATATAAGTGGTTGGAGGTATCAGAGTAGAAACTGAGATCAGATGAAATTCACATTTAAAATGTCTTTATAGTAATGTGAATGTGAAAGAATAATTAGTATCATTTTATTTATACTTATGTCATATTTTTGTCCTTCATATAAATTAACTGTTTCAAAGGAATTAATGAAAGGATGATTTCCAGTACACAGAAGGACTTTATTAGACTGCTAACTGTCAGGAGAGGATCTATAGAGTTGGCAAAGAAGCCCAGCCACCCAAGTTTGGGGCCAAAAGCTGTAAAATTTTACACATTCCTTTCAGACATCAGACACACACACACACACACACACACACACACACACACACACAATTGTTTTCTCGGTGTAAAATAAATATATAAGAGGGTAGGAATGTGCGATTGTCCCCGGAAAGCTGCAGACTGTGTTAGCAATGGTGGGCCATTTTTCGAACAATGCAAAAAAAAAAAGTTTTCTCGTGCACCATGGAGACAGTGGAACATTTCTAAAGGAGCTGAGCTCAGGACGTAACAATGTGCAGGTGTTCCTGAATGTGGACCGCTGAGTTTGCTCATTGTTATCGTTGAAGCTTTAAATGTATCCGGAGCTGTTGTCAGTCCTTTTAGAGTTCAACGTTTCTAAGAGGAATGAAGAATAAATGTATTTCAGTCCAAACGCAGGAACAGGTGGATGTTAGGAGCCTGAGTGAGGCAGATAAAGGCTCTGACTGTTATTGCACATACAGTCTGAGCTGCTGTGTTCAGTCATCACTCTCAGGATAGACGAGAGTGATATGTGTTGCTTTTTCACCATTTCCATCCTGTACCTGAAGATTTTTTGTTTCGAGGTAGAGGAGAGGACAGTTTGTCCCGCAGTGGTTGCGTCCAGTCTGTCTCCTTCACACCCTGTGATTTCCACCTGAAACTGTCACCGGATCAGTATTGAACTAGTTTGGTGCAGTTTGTGTGCTTATTTTGGAGAGGCTCTGTCGTTATTTGCGTGTGATTTAATCGAGGCACCGCAGTTCAGTGTGCACCATATGATTTTCTTTTTTGTTTGACAAAATAAGTTTGAAGAAGAAAAATTGAGACTGAAAAAGATTTTCTCAGACAACAATTTACAAAATATATTATATCTTATATTTTTTATCAAATTATGGCATTTTTTGTTTAGAGGGTATACATTGTGGAAAACAATGCATATTTCCTTTTATAAAGTGAGACTGATATGAAACATATGATTCCTCTTTACAGATAAAACTACCCAGAGTTTATGTAAATGCAGCAATTTACCAAAGGCTGCTTTCATGGTAATTGAGCAGTATTAATAATATACATACATATAATAACATATATAAATTACATTTAATACTGACAGTGAATTAGGTAATGGAGTATTTTTAAATATTGCTACGTTTATTTAGGTAACACACCTAATTCATTGTTCCTTCTCTGAGGATTATGGGGTTAATATCTCTAGTGATTGACACTACAGTTTATTGTGTTGGAGACAGTGATCATTACAAACACATAGTTCACATGAGGTTGACCTTGTGTGTTGATGGCTTCTCTACAGTGGGCTCATGAAGCACCTGGTGCAGTACAGTATTAACACATAGTGTGTGTCCATGGGAATATACATGTTTAAAGCTTTATTATTTGAACCTTTTTTTTTTTTACATTATTTCTGCCTAAAAAGAATGTGACTTTTTAATACTTTGTTCCCCCTCAGGTGGCGTCTTTTGGCCTCTGAACACCAGCACTCAACACCCTGATACTGAAAGACCTGTAGAGGACAGATTCATCGAGGATCCTTCACTCCTCCCTGATTACGAGGAAGACGAAGAGGAGATAGCCGTCACCGGTTTGGGTGATCAGGATGTGATTCAGGCGGTTTTTTTTTAAAAAGTTTGGTGGGGGGGGTTTTTGTGGGGGGTTTTTTCTCTCCCGGAAGGGGGGGGGGGAAGAGAGAGAGGAGAGACTGGATCACAATGATGGACAAAAGGCCAGACCTCCCTCTCCTCCACTTCAGCAGTTCCCACCACCAAATGCTGGGAAAGACGGGGGACAGCAGGGTCCTGCTCCTCCTTTTGCTCCTCTTTATGCTCCTCCTTTTGCTCCTCCTTTAGCCTTTCCTTACAGTCCTCCTTATGCTGCTCCTCCTGCTTTTTACAATGCTCCTCCCCCTGCTGATCCTCATCCTTTCCCAGATGGTTCTGACTCTGATTCTGACTCTGATTCTGACTCAGATTCTGATGATGGGCTGGATGTTGCTGCTGTGCCTGAAGAGATTGTGGCTGAGGCCCCTGAAATTGAGACTCTTAGGCCACTCTCTGCAGATGAGTGTTTAGAATTCTTCAGCATTGAAGACCCTCAATCTCCCTTAACCTCTGGCCTCGGGTCCTCCACAAGGAGGAGGAGCAGGGAAGACAGAGACGAGGAGCAGGTCGCCCCTTAAGGGCCGAGGCTGTCCGATGAGGGTGACTCGGACTAACTCCACAATGGCTGACAATCCATGTCCTTCCTCACTACTACAGCATCTGTTAGGATGGCTGCAGGGACCCTTTTTAGCCACTGATGACTGGCCTCTGCGTCTGGCAGAACCAGTGACTCCAGGGACAGCCCTTGCGTCTGGCAGGGCAGAAGACACCCCAGGTAGCGTCTTGCACCAGGGCCCGTTCGTCCCATTTCTACATTTTGGCGTGGCTGCTGGATCGACTTTCCTTTGATACTGATGACTGGCCTCTGCGTCTGGCAGGACCAATGACTCCAGGGACAGCCCTTGCGTCTGGTAGGGCTGTCGACAGCCCGTGCACGTAGGCTTTATGTCAGGCAGGGCAGGCGCCATCCTCTCGGGTTTGTGTGTTCAGGAGGAGAAAATGGAGGGGGAGCTACAGAAATAAGAACAAAACAAAAATTTTCCTTCAGAAGCAAACAGACACAGAACACAGAACAGAACAAGGAGATCAACCCACCAACCCTGGATTTAACACTCACTCACTTCATATGGACCAAAAAAGTAGGTACAATTTTCTGTTTATCCGTAT
Source organism: Dicentrarchus labrax (assembly GCF_905237075.1). NCBI lineage: Eukaryota > Metazoa > Chordata > Actinopteri > Moronidae > Dicentrarchus > Dicentrarchus labrax. Next base: position 7,723,793 of record NW_026136705.1, on the reverse strand, counting down.
AATATAGCTTAGTCAAGATTATTTTGATTATTTGATGTCTTTTTTCTGTCTCTCTTCTCATCGTCCTCCACCACGTGAGCTGCTGCTGTTCACTGAGGAAAAAAAAGTCTCATATTGTATGCTACACCTGTTTAACCATATAATATGACTTATTTATTATTTCAAAGAAATTTGTCTTTCTCTCATCACCTGAGCTGCTGCTGTTTACTGTAGATGAAGAACGTGAGAACAAGTTTCTGCCTTGTAACTTGTGACTTAGAATACAAAAAGAGAGAAATGAATGTATATCATTGTGTAAACTAGTTTCATACTGTAATATGCTTTTCTACAAGTGACTATCATCAAAGTATAATGTGTCAATATCCATAAATGGAGCAACTTTCATAAAAAAAAATTTAAAAAAAGTTTTTAGTTTTCTAATAAATATAGCAACTTTTATCAACCCATATCGATTTAAATTAAATTTCCAGTTAGTATCACCTACTTCCGGGTTGAGAAATTGACAGTAGGGGAGCCAAAGGGTAAGTTGAGTCACCCCTTGTTGCTAGGAAATGGTAAAAAACATTGATCATGTGACCAAATATTTAGGAGGAAGGCATCATTTCATGGAGTCTGTGAATGTAAGAACCACATGGGTAAAGTGGTTAGATATTTATTTCCAAAAAATCCTTTTTCACTCTTGAAAGTGAATGGCTCTACTTACCTCATACACGGGGTACGTTGAGCCACGAGACCACTTTTTTATGGACATGCTATATTATCAAAACAGTTAGGTTTACACTCATTCTGTTTGTTTGAAGAGATGCACATCATCCTGAAATATATGCAGATATATTAGTTAGCGACAAAACTATGATTGCCTTGATGTAGTGATCCTAAATATGAAAAATGGCTCATCTTACCCCACTCTCCCCTATGTATAATGGACCAAGCTTCCCGGTCTGCAAAGTGTCATAAATATGCATTCTTTCTATTGACCAGCAGGGGGAGCTTCATTGGCCAAAATTAAAGACCAATAGCATGCAGTCTAATGGAGAAATGAGCCGACTTCTCACTTGATTTATTATGTCAGTAAACAGTTTCCTAATGAGTTTATGGTCTCTGTCTCTATTTTCAGTCTTCCTCCAAACACCATGATGTTCATTTAGTAAATGATGGTCCCATTTAGAGTAAAATAGACCATAAAGCAGGGTATGCTTTAGGGCGTGGCTATTTTGTGATTGACAGGTCATTCTCAGTGAGTCCATCCAGGTCAACAAACTGAAGATTCTGTTACTGCATTGACTATTTCTTGCTTAAAATCTCTTCAGAAAGGGCGCCTGGTTGGCTCAGTCAGTAGAGCTGTTCACCCATATACACAGTGGCCTGGGCTCGAGTCCAACCTGTGTCCCCTTACTGCATGTCATCCTCCCTCTCCCCCCCACTTCAATTTTTTTTTAAAAAAAAAAAAAAAAAAAAATTTTAAAAAATTTTAAAAAAAAATTTTTAATTTTTTTTTAATTTAAAAAGGGGGGCCGGAGAACCACCCCACCCCCCGGCCCCCCCAAAAAAAAAAAAAAATCCTTTTTTTCCAAAAATCAATTTAAAAAAAAAAAAAAATTAAAAAAAACAAAAAAAAAAACTATATATAGGAGGCTCTCTTATTGACTGTAAATTGTGTCTCCTCTTATCTTCCTCCATCACCTGAGCTGTTGCAGTTCACTGTGGATTAAGAATGTGAGTATGAGTTTCTGTGACTTCAAAGCTGCAGTAGGGAACTTTTATAAATTAACATGCTTGCTGAAGCTGTCCCTACATCCTGACAGTAGTACATGAGACAGAATCACCTGGCATAAATGGAAAAAATCTGAACCAAAAAAAGATAGTAGATTGAGTCTCATTGCCAGGTTATATAATACCAAGGTTTTTAAATACTGAGACTCAACAGTTAACTATCGATATTTTTTCTCTGATTGGTTGTTTTCGTTCAAGCCCAGTGGATTCTTGCAAATGTCATTAGGAGCACTGGGAGAAGCCAGAGAAAGCTGGTTTTTCACAGATTATCTGTCTCGTGTACTACTGTCCGGATATAGTGAAAGTTTCAGCAATTATCACAAAAAGTTATTTTTATAAAAGTTACCTACTGCAGCTTTAGTATATTTTGTATGACATTTGCATTTTCCATGACAACAAAGAAGGAACACTTGACTCAGCTTATATTTTTATATACAGGAGGTAGGTGAATATGAAAGTCTCCATAGATGTCTTTAGTAATGATATTTATGCGTTTTAAAATGAAAACTGAATTTCAACAGTGAAAATAAATAATCTGCAGCTACAGTAGATGTTTGAGTCACAGGGATTGTTCCTTAACTGTGTGTCTGAAGTTAACTTTTCATGTGTGTGTTCTGTAGCGCCCACCAGAGGGGAGAAGTTGGAACAGGTTGTGTTTTCTGACTCTAGACATGCACAAGTCCTGAATGGAGGGCAGGCCGGCACCAATGATTCTCTGCAGTCCTGACAATCCAGAGGTTTGGTCATAATTAATAACAACTTAAACAGAAGTTTCCTGCAAGTCTTAATATTAATATAATAAGTTCTCTTTTTCACATTGTTATATTTTTTAACAGAGACTCAACCTTCCTGCAGTACATCCATGTTTTCCTTGACATAAAATGAGAAATTCTTCCACCTAGTCAGAGGGCTGACTGACAAGATGGAGAGCAGTGTAAGTAAGTAAACTGCATATTGAAGACAAAATCAACATTTGCTTATTTAGGCCTCTACGTTCTCCTCTGTGAGCTTTCACTCATTTCCAGCTAATGCTGAGATGTGGGCGAAATGGGCAGTTCACCAATTGGTTCAGGGTGTGTAGCATTTTGCAGCAATAAAGTCTGAGCTTTACTGCTCTCCTTCACAAGACGGTGCAAGCACAGAGTGTAAAAAAGGGCTATAGCGATCAAACTTTAGCTAGCTATTTAAACCAGGCTAAGGTAGCTCGGTTTCTAAAAACACCACAGAAAAACGTACAGTAAATATTATTAACAATATGTACAACGCTAGAGTGGCTAAAATAAGGATGAAGCCAATGTTACTGTCGTGCACAGACGTGCAGTGGCAGATATATGTCACACTACATTGTGCAAATAAATAATTCCTTTTAACATTAAATAAGTAGCAATAGTGACAAACTAAAGCTAACATGCTAATAATATTTCTCACAGCTACCTTCTTTAACACTGTTCATTTTCTTCAAACAGACCAGGATTCTGCACAGGTCTTTGGTAATATTTTGATTTGAATACTATTTTAAAAAGGTAGATCAGTTTTTTAATGAAATATTTACGGTTATATCTAAAACATGTTTTTACTTTTTTTTTTTAATTTATTGTCTTTAACTGATAGAGACAGCCAAAGGTAGAAAGAGAGAGGGGATGACACGCAGCAAAGGGCCACAGGTCGGACTCAAACCCTGGGCCACTGTAGCAAGGACTCAGCCTCAGTACATGGGTCGCCAGCTCTACCCACTGAGCTAACCGGGCAGAGGCAATATCTATACTGTTGTTTCCTATGTGTGTTTGGTATGTCTCATATCTATGTGTAGAAATATATTTGGAAATTAAACTGTAATTACCAGGATTTATGAATGTATTAAATACATAAATAAATCATCTCTTTTGCAATAATCCTCATTACCTTGCATTATTTTACCTGCTATGGCCTAGATTATAACCAGTCCACTCCTAGTTAACAGTTCAAATACATTTATATGGCCAACACAACCCATGAAATGGCACAAAGTGGTTACAGCTCCTTGGCACAGATTAGTTGTATTGCTCCTTAAAGAGTATTTCAACTGGTAGATGTAACTGGGTGAGCGGTCATTTTTAAAATGTAGCCCTCATGAGTGAAATCAAGTTATGTTAAGGCTGTTAGTGACCAGGTAAGAGCTGTAACTAGTTGTTGGCAATTGGAAACTGGATGTTACAGTATCACAGAAATCATTTTGGGGCAGAAAAGACCTTTCAGTGACAAGATCGGAGGTCTACTCACTTCTTGGCAAACTGTAAAAAAAAAAAAACTTGGTGGAGCTAGTGCCGTGCGTGCCTGGGACTGTGTCCTTGCTGCAGCGGTTATGGGTTTGAGTCCGACCTGTGGTCTAAATGCCATAGTGTTAGACATCAACTCGCTGTCCTGTTACTCACTGTCTGATGAGCCTCGATGGTTCAGCTGGTCCGAAGCTCTCCCCAAATAAACAGGCCTTTACAAAAGATTGTAAGTGGGGAAAACAACTTCATCAAACAGAACTAATATGACCAAAACCCGGCTGTTAAACACTGTATCTTCCACAGTTACTACTCTCAGTCACTAATCTCAGCACATCTGCCCTCATTAGAGGGTCCTTGAGACACCAGGTCACGTGATGCTGTGTGTTCTCTTTCATAGCATTTGTTTCGTGTCTCAATATGGGGAACGCCACCTGCCTGACCTCGTCAGAAGCTCAAATAACATTACGTCAGCCCTAATTGGCTGGCACTAATGACATCTATGTCAGGAGGGGATGGGACCCTCCTCTTATATAATAAGCTGACATAGTGTCATTCGTCATTCAAAAACCTTTTCTCGCTTCTCACAGAATCACAACAACTCACAGATAACTGTGCTATTGGGTGCTAAGCTAAACTGTCCATAGACACGGGTGCACAACTCGGCCACCGGGCGCTTAATTCCCAGCTGTATGGTTGCTTGCTAGTTAAGAAGAGTAGCAATACTCTTCACCGACTGCCCTGGGTTTAGAGTAGCAATACTTTTGCCCTACGGAAGTAGCACTACTTCTGTTAATAAGGTAGCAACAGGTAGCAATACCTGATAACAGGTAGCGTTAGCGGTTTAGCCCAAAACAGGTAGCAATACCTCCTGAAAAGTAGCCTTACTTTTCATACCTACGCTAGCTTGGAAAATAGCGATATTTTCGCCCCTTTTTGGCCAGTAGTTGCAAAAGCTTTTTAGCAAATTTACACCCCCGCTAACGTCTAAAGCCCACTAGCTAACCATGGCTACGGCTATTAATCCCAGTGAGGTCGGAAAAAACCTGAAGCTTTGTCCCTGCGGCAATAAAATATCTAGCTGGGACACTCATCCTGTGTGTGAGGCATGTCTGGGCTTACCCCATGCCCAGGCTGCCCTAACCCACATGTTGAGTATATCCACTGCGCTGCCTTCCCCCGTACGCTACTTCCCCGCCGGCTAGCCCGCCAGGTTAGCCTGTTGAGTGGAGATACGCTAATGTGTGAAGCAGCAGCAGCAGCGTCGCTGGGAGAAGTGGACATCTCCAAGGGCTTGGCCGTGACACCTGGATCGAGCTGGGCGGATACAGACCCCCAGCTCCTGGCCCCCACTTTCCCATCTCAAGAGACAGACGAGGGATGTGAGGGCTATGCCACTGCTCATGTCATCCTGGCGGGAGATATGGACGATTGTGGCGAGGAGTCCGTGGACTCTGAGCCGCTGTTGCCGGACGATGAAGATGACGAGTCCATCTTACTGGCTAACCCTCGCAGGGGTGCGAAGTCCTGCACTGCCGAGGTGGGTAACCAACCCCCTCCCGTCGTCTCCCCTGGATCTTGACAAGCAGGATATGTGCAAGCACGCAGCCACCAGGCTCGGCATCCCATGGCCTGCGATTCAAACGGAGGTTGTAAAATCTCGGTTTGACGGCAAGAAACTTCCGAAAGCGAAGGGGAAGCAAGTGCTGCCTATCTTCCCGGAGATACTCGACGAGATAGCGGTGACGTGGAAAGATAAGCCGTACAGCGGAAAACACAACATCATGGGAGCCTCCCTGCTGGATTGCGAGGGGATGGAGTCTCTTGAGAGCCATTCTGGACCTCCGTGCTCTAAACCACCATTTAAGAAAATACAATTCAGGTTGTTAACATGCTTCTCTGCTGCGGTTCGTGCATGCAGGGGACTGGTTCACATCAATCGACCTGAGTGATGCTTATTTCCACATACCCATTTATCCCCTAGACAGGAAGTATCTGAGATTCACTTTCCGGGGGATAGCCAACGAGTATGTGGTTCTGCTATTCGGTCTATCATTGAGCCCAAGAGTGTTTATAAAATGCATTGAGGCGACAATAGCTCCGCTCAGGGAGAGTCACATCAACGACTGGCTAGTGGCAGCCTCTTCCCGCCAGGAGGTGGCTGGCAACATGGAAGCTCTCAGGCGACACATGGTGAATCTGAGGTTTCAGATAAATGTGGAAAGATCATGATGACGCCTGTCCAATGCATAACTTTCATCGGGCTCACTGGATTCTGTCCATGCCAAGGCATTTTTATCCAGAGAGAGTGGATACTATGCAGAAAAGCCTAGCACTGTTCCGCAGGGGAAACACGGTTACCCTCAAACAATGCCAGAGGCTATTGGGTCTGATGGCCTCCTCTGTAGTGGCCATACCACTGGGACGCCTGTATATGAGAGCCGTCCAGCACTGGGTAGCCTCTCTGGGCCTAAATCCTCACCGCGATGGCCACCGTCGGGTGAGGGTGTCAGCAGACTGCTCTCTAGCACTTCGCCAGTGGAAGAGCCCAGGTTTCCTGACTCAAGGTGTTACCCTGGGAACCGTTCTGGCCAGGAAAGGGATCACCACAGATGCCTCTCTGGTGGGCTGGGGTGCCACTCACGAGGGGAGAACAGTGAATGTGAGATGGGACCTTCACATGCATTCTACCCACATAAATTGTCTGGAACTGCTGGCCGTTCACTTAGCCCTGAAACACTTCCTTCCTTGGTTGAGGGGTCATCATGTTTTGGGGAGGACGGACAATTCCACCGTGGTGGCGTACATTAACAGGTCCCCCAAGTTACACACACTGGCACACAGACTGATAGTTTGGAGCAGTGTACACCTGCAGTCTCTAAGAGCGACTCATGTACCAGGCATTCTGAATTACGGGGCAGATCTGTTATCCAGGGGAAAACCACTGTATGAAGACTGGAAGCTTCACCCCCAAGTGGTGAAACAGCTTTGGTTGCGATTTGGTCAGGCAACCGTGGATGTTTACGCAACAGTGGAGAATGGCCCATGAGTGGTTCAACTTTGATACAGTTGGACTCCCTCATAGTGTTATTGACACCATTCAGTGCGCCAGAGCCTCTTCAACTAGGATGTTATATGAGCATAAGTGGCGTGTGTTTGAGAGCTGGTCCTCAGAGTCACAAGCTGGGCCTTTTCAGTGTTCTGTAGCAGTGATTCTGTCATTTTTACAGGACCTTATTGCGAAAGGTAAAGCCTTCTCAACCATCAATGTGTACTTGTCAGCTATTTCTGCCTGCCATATTGGCTGTGATGGGCAGTCAGTGGGTCAACATCCTTTAGTGTGTCATTTCATGAACGGTGCATGGCGTTTATTGCCTACATCTAGACCACTGGCCCCTTCATGGGATCTTCCCACTGTGCTAGATGCTCTCTAAAGTTTAGAGAGCAAGTTTTCCCCCGGGAACGCTAAGGTCAGTCTTCAGCCTAACCTGGCCTTTATCCCAAAGGTTATGAACTCATGCTCCCCTATAGAACTGGTCGATTTTTATCCCCTGCCTTTCTCCTCTGAGGAGCACTGGCGTTTGCATACTCTGTGTCCGGTTTGTGCACTACAAATTTATTTGGGTAATCAGTTATTTTTTGTCTTAGGCAAAACCTCATATGGGTAAGCCTGTGTCCCAACAGTGTCTTTCCCACTGGATAGTAGGGGCTATTTTTCTAGCTTATGCTAGACAGGGCTCTAGCAACCTTGTGGGCTTTCTTTAAAGGGGTTTCCTTTGAAGAGGTGTGTGCAGCTGCATGCTGGGCCTCACGCCACACATTTGCTAGATTTTATAGGTTGGATGTAATGGCTCCAACTCTCTGGCACATTCAGTCCTCAGTGTGGGCTCTTCTCAGAGCGTGGCTCCCCCTTTGTGAAGTGCCACTGGGGACAGCCTTCTTTACAGGCATGTTTGGCAATCCGGGAGTCAGTATTCTTTTCCCATAGTCAGACACGAAACGAATGCTATGAAAAAAGAACTTAAGGTTATGAATATAACCCCGGTTCTCTGATTATAGATTATAGATTATATTCTGGACCTCCGTGCTCTAAACCACCATTTAAGAAAATACAATTCAGGTTGTTAACATGCTTCTCTGCTGCGGTTCGTGCATGCAGGGGACTGGTTCACATCAATCGACCTGAGTGATGCTTATTTCCACATACCCATTTATCCCCTAGACAGGAAGTATCTGAGATTCACTTTCCGGGGGATAGCCAACGAGTATGTGGTTCTGCTATTCGGTCTATCATTGAGCCCAAGGGTGTTTATAAAATGCATTGAGGCGACAATAGCTCCGCTCAGGGAGAGTCACATCAACGACTGGCTAGTGGCAGCCTCTTCCCGCCAGGAGGTGGCTGGCAACATGGAAGCTCTCAGGCGTCACATGGTGAATCTGAGGTTTCAGATAAATGTGGAAAAGATCATGATGACGCCTGTCCAATGCATAACTTTCATCGGGCTCACTGGATTCTGTCCATGCCAAGGCATTTTTATCCAGAGAGAGTGGATACTATGCAGAAAAGCCTAGCACTGTTCCGCAGGGGAAACACGGTTACCCTCAAACAATGCCAGAGGCTATTGGGTCTGATGGCCTCCTCTGTAGTGGCCATACCACTGGGACGCCTGTATATGAGAGCCGTCCAGCACTGGGTAGCCTCACTGGGCCTAAATCCTCACCGCGATGGCCACCGTCGGGTGAGGGTGTCAGCAGACTGCTCTCTAGCACTTCGCCAGTGGAAGAGCCCAGGTTTCCTGACTCAAGGTGTTACCCTGGGAACCGTTCTGGCCAGGAAAGGGATCACCACAGATGCCTCTCTGGTGGGCTGGGGTGCCACTCACGAGGGGAGAACAGTGAATGTGAGATGGGACCTTCACATGCATTCTACCCACATAAATTGTCTGGAACTGCTGGCCGTTCACTTAGCCCTGAAACACTTCCTTCCTTGGTTGAGGGGTCATCATGTTTTGGGGAGGACGGACAATTCCACCGTGGTGGCGTACATTAACAGGTCCCCCAAGTTACACACACTGGCACACAGACTGATAGTTTGGAGCAGTGTACACCTGCAGTCTCTAAGAGCGACTCATGTACCAGGCATTCTGAATTACGGGGCAGATCTGTTATCCAGGGGAAAACCACTGTATGAAGACTGGAAGCTTCACCCCCAAGTGGTGAAACAGCTTTGGTTGCGATTTGGTCAGGCAACCGTGGATGTTTACGCAACAGTGGAGAATGGCCCATGAGTGGCTCAACTTTGATACAGTTGGACTCCCTCATAGTGTTATTGACACCATTCAGTGCGCCAGAGCCTCTTCAACTAGGATGTTATATGAGCATAAGTGGCGTGTGTTTGAGAGCTGGTCCTCAGAGTCACAAGCTGGGCCTTTTCAGTGTTCTGTAGCAGTGATTCTGTCATTTTTACAGGACCTTATTGCGAAAGGTAAAGCCTTCTCAACCATCAATGTGTACTTGTCAGCTATTTCTGCCTGCCATATTGGCTGTGATGGGCAGTCAGTGGGTCAACATCCTTTAGTGTGTCATTTCATGAACGGTGCATGGCGTTTATTGCCTACATCTAGACCACTGGCCCCTTCATGGGATCTTCCCACTGTGCTAGATGCTCTCTAAAGTTTAGAGAGCAAAGTTTTCCCCGAAGGAACGCTTTTTTTTCTTTTTTTTTTAACTTTTTTTTAAGGTCAGTCTTCAGCCTAACCTGGCCTTTATCCCAAAGGTTATGAGCTCATGCTCCCCTATAGAACTGGTCGATTTTTATCCCCTGCCTTTCTCCTCTGAGGAGCACTGGCGTTTGCATACTCTGTGTCCGGTTTGTGCACTACAAATTTATTTGGTCCGGACCCAGGGTTTCAGACAGGGTAATCAGTTATTTTTTGTCCTGGGCAAAACCTCATGGGTAAGCCTGTGTCCAAACAGTGTCTTTCCCACTGGATAGTAGGGGCTATTTTTCTAGCTTATGCTAGACAGGGCTCTAGCAACCTTGTGGGCTCTCTTTAAAGGGGTTTCCTTTGAAGAGGTGTGTGCAGCTGCATGCTGGGCCTCACGCCACACATTTGCTAGATTTTATAGGTTGGATGTAATGGCTCCAACTCTCTGGCACATTCAGTCCTCAGTGTGGGCTCTTCTCAGAGCGTGGCTCCCCCTTTGTGAAGTGCCACTGGGGACAGTCTTCTTTACAGGCATGTTTGGCAATCCGGGAGTCAGTATTCTTTTCCCATAGTCAGACACGAAACGAATGCTATGAAAAAAGAACTTAAGGTTATGAATATAACCCCGGTTCTCTGATTAGCATGAGTGAGTGTCTCACCAGAGCACCCTCCTTGCTATAGAAGCGAGGAAGAGGTGAGCTTGTTTTGAATGACAAAATACACTATGTCAGCCTATTATACAGGAGGAGGGTCCCATCCCCTCCTGACATAGATGTCATTAGTGCCAGCCAATTAGGGCTGGCGTAATGTTATTTGAGCTTCTGACGAGGTCACTCAGGAGGCGCTCCCCATAATGAGACACTCACTCATGCTAATCAGAGAACTGGGGTTATATTTATAACCTTAAGTTTTAGCACCAAACCACTGCTAGGTGCTGCCAAACTGTTTACACTGAGGACATTATAAGAGCTTGCACGAAATGGCTCCAAATGTCCAAAAGACTGGGTGAGCTATAAGCTTATATTTGAAAGCTTATAGCTCACCCAGTCTTTCACAATTGAAATCAAGTCATTTCAAAGCAGAAAAAACATTTCAGTTACAAGGTAGGATCTGTAATCTGTTTTTTTTTAGTTGAAAATTGCAATTCAATTCATAGGACGTAGTGGCCTTTTGACCATCAGAATCAGAAACTTATTTGATCCCCAGAGGGAAATTGGTTGTGTTACAGTTGCTAAGCAAGACATTATAAGAAATAGTAATAAGAAGGTTAAAATATGTGCATTAAATTACATTATATAACAGCAATATATATTGAAGATAGAAAAAACATAAAATAAGAGTGAAAAAATAATAGTATATATAGAGTATATTACAACATATCGAAATAGAAAATAAGTCATTCAAAATATGTATATTTTATTCATATGTATATATATATATTTTTTTTTTTAGTCATCAAAATTAAGACTGTTTAACATTAACAAAAACTGAGAACATGTACTAATAAATAAATGTATTGTTTTTACTCCCTGACAAAGTTTTCCTACCAGTAAATTTACATTTATGAATTTGGAATTTGGCAAGTAAAATTATAAGATAATGCATGTATACACGAGTTCTGCACACCATCTTCAAGGAGACCAAACAATATATTTCTTCCAAAGCAAGGCATTAGCAAGGTCATTTTTATATTTTCCAAAAAGCACAAAGGTTTTTCCAGAAAGTCTTCACATATGGGCAATGCCAAAATAGTTGAACAAATAATAACAGTTTTCTTGACAGAAACTACAATGCACACAGGCTATCTCTTATCTTTAGCTGGAAGAATTTATGAATGAGTTTAAAATAAACTTTTAGTTAGTGATTAAGTATCTCTACTAAATCATCCACAACTTAAATCCAATATGAAATAACATATGGTTAGGAGGTCATATCTTTTTGGATAACGTTATATCTGTTATTAGCAGAATAACTGGAAAAACAACATTGTGTGATGCAGACCTTTGGATTTTTGGTACGACAGAAATTCCACTCCAACCAGCGGGTCCTTCTCTCGCGAGATCAGCGGTTGCTTAGCAACCTTCGTCAACAGCTCTATTGATGACTCTAACACCAATGCTACGATACCTATAAAGATTAACGAATTAGCTACATATCGACTTTCCAGTTAATAAAATGGAAGTAAGTAACGTTTTCCCTAATGGTTTGGTCTTAAAAGCTTTACAAGGCAACTTCATTTTGACGTTAGTTGAGCGTCATACTTTTAACGTAACGCTGGTTAAAGTGTAGCCATTTAATGTCGGCTAAATACTTGTAACTCGTCAGGTGTAACAATTAACGTTAGCATGTTTGCTAACGGTAATTTCACTACTGCTATCTGTATTCATTTACGGTAAGATACAGCGTCAAAGACAAAGTCATAACTTTAGAAAGGACCAGGTCAAGAGTAAGTAAGTAACGTTAAGTAAGCAACTTCCGGTTTAATAACTTTGATATCACATTAAATAAATGTGGGGTCTCCCTTTCAATTCAATTCAAACTTTTACACTATTTGCAATCAGTGTCACGACACTAAATAAATACATTTCATTAATTAAAAGAAGAAAAGAGTAGCACAAAGTTGTTGAAAACTTGCTGTCTGTGTTTGCATTATATTATTGTGTTTGTGTGTATAGAAGCAAGACATAATCATTAAACAAATAATAACAATAATAATTGATAATAATAATAATTTATATTATTACACTCCTAAAACAACACACAACAACAATCAAACTAAATTATTTTATTATTGTTTTAGTCTAAGCTCACTTATTTTGCTGCAGTCATTTCACATTTCATGGCTTCTCCCAGTAAATAATCTGTTTATGATTCAAATTCAAGGTATATTTTGGTTATAATTTAAATAAATAGAAATAAAGTACTTCTCTCTTAAAGATTTATATTTTAGGCATGAGTTGAGAAAGTGTATAGCGAGAGTCTCTACCCATCCTCTGTGACACTGAGAGCAGAGATAGCCAGATCTGTCTATGGCAAGGCTGTACATATTCAAGACTACTCTTAAATTAGATTTTTTTATTGTGCTCAGGTAATTTGCTAATCCGTATTGTCTTTTTAGGGCCAAATAACAATATAATTTACTCTGTGTTTTGGTTGTTTCTTTCCAATATGAAATATATATATATTTTAATATTAGAACAGAACTAGCAGCCAGGTCTAGATTGTTAAACTCATTCTCACTTTCTGGCTCTGCTGTGTGTTCAGGAGACAGGACCAGCAGGAGAGGATGCATTTGAGTCCTTGGAGGAGTTCCAGATGGTCCTCAATGAGCTGGTCGGGGACAAGAGTATGGACAAGGTCCGGGTGGAGTACGAGAAGTTAATCCGCGCGCTGAAGAAGTCCAGAGAGAATGAGAAGAGGCTAATGTCTAAATGCAGGGAGCTGAATGCAGAGATTGTGTCCACCTCGACTAAAGTCGCAGCCGCCCTGAAACTGTCCCAGGAAGATGAGACAACAATAGCTTCACTAAAGAGGGTATATTGCCAGAACATGAGAGGCTACAGTATAGGGTAGCATGTCTTATTTATTTGTTTGTTTATGCCCTGAGCATGGCGATTATCTTTAAATTGATGATTGATGAAGTATGTGGTGTTCGGTATATAAAGTCATATTTTATTGTGTGATTTGGGTGATGTTTGATAATTTTTCCTCCCTCAGCTCCTCAGATTCCATTAACTCAGAAAGGTTTTTACTCAGTTTTATTTGGTTTCACTGTAGGAGCTGGATAAAGCCTGGAAAATGGTTGACGCTGCTCATGATAAAGAGAAGAGGGACAAAGAGACCATTAGGAACTTAAACGAAGAAGTTGCCAACCTAATCAAAACGGCCGAACAACAAACTGGCTTTTCTATGAACCAAGATCAAAGGTAAACTGTTTGTCCCCCTCCCCATGCTCTTAATGTTTTATTGTAGACAAATACCAACTGTAAACTCTTTGTTTTCAGTGATCTACTAAAAATGAATGAGGAGTTAACTAAGGAGAGGGATCAGCTGCTGACAAACGTGGAGGGTCTGAGAGAAAAACTGAACAAGGCCACCGCAGTCCAGCAGGATATAGAGGCCCAGCGAGACACTGCCTTAGAGAATATTTCTCAGGTAAATAAGTGGCAAATTCTCATAGACAGTAGCCCCCCCTTAATATATTTCTGATGATGTTATATTTTCAAATCTCTGGTAGAGACATAAGTAGTTTCTGTCACACTGGAAATGATCTAATGAGGCTTTTATTTGTAGGGAGATTGATGTAACTGTGCCAGCAAGGCAGACATGAAGAGAAGTAGAGGGATATCAGGTTTTTAACATTACTTATGCTTTGCAATATTTTTACCATATCGGTGAGCCTGCAGATATTTGTTATAGTTTTGTATTTTTCCTTTGTTATATTATTTAGTTATTTGAATTCAGTTTAATATCTGGAGTGGTTTTGTTCATTTAAATTTTGCTTAAATTGTTTAAAAATGTTTAGTTTTAGTTTAGTTTTCTTTTAGTTTCAGAATTACTTTTTAGGGCAAGATTTAAGAAGTGCAGAATAGGTATTTCAATACAGTCCACAGTTTTTGATAGCATTTGGGGTTCCAATGGTCCCTAAGAAGAACACAAACTGCTGTGCTGTAGCCAATGGGAATCCTCACAAATGACCTGAAATGAAGTATAGCTGTGAGGCAAACTTGTTGCGTATGTCTGAATCCAGCTCCAGCAGGAGCTCCAGGTACAACAGAATGAGATTTCCCGGGAGATGAGGTTGAAGGAAAAGCTGGACAAGGAGGTGAAGCAGCTGCATATTGACATGGAGGCCAAGATGGGGGACGTCAAAGCTTTGAATCTGCAGGGCCAAAGGGCCAAAGAGGAGCAGCAGAGACTGGAGCAGCAGCTGAAAGAGCTCAAGGTGAGTGGACTCTGTGCTTTACTGTGGAAACCAACACCTAAAATATTTATCATCTTAGCTGAAAATATAGATGATTAATGGATATATACATCTATATATACATTTAGTTTTAGAAACCCATGTATTCAAAGGAACCAACACACAGATGCGTGAGAAATTAAACATAAAGCCAACTAATAGTAAGGTGTTGGGTTACCACAAGCCTCCAGAACAGCTAGCACCTTGCACAGAGTTGACAAGTCTGTGGAACTGTACTGGAGGTATGAACAGCATTCATTCAAAAGATATTCCCTCATTTGGTGTTTTGATGATAATGGTGGACAATGCGGGGTTGAGATCTGATGATTGCATGGGCCCTAGGAAAAGATGCACATCATTTTCATGCTCATAAAACTATTAAATAACCTCTCATGCAATGTATAATTAAATATATAAAGTGTAAGTCATTGTATGAATCTACAAACCAATGCGTATTCAACAAAACATCAGAAAACCTCTGTATTAAAACCAATATGCATCTAAAAACCACTCTGTATATTATTGTCACTGTATCTTTTATCATTTGGGGTAGTTAACCATAACGTTGTAAAACCATGCATATGTAATTGTGTGCTTAATAACTTACTGTTACTGTGCTGTTGCATGTAATGGACATCATTTCTGTCACAGATCTTGAATGAGCGATCCAGCAAGGAGCTGGAGCAGATGCAAGTGAAGAACACCAAACTGCAGCAGGAGTGTGAGCAGCTCTCATCAGTCAAAGAACGTCTCTCTCTGGAAAATCAGCAGGGCGCAAATGAGCTCAAGGTGAACGTTGGTCCACACACACACGCACCCCGACCAATAGAGACACACTTTGGCCTCTTTGTGTATGTTAGCATTGTTGGTGTGTGTGCCTGTGCATGCATGATTTTACATGTGAGTGGGATAGAGAGAGTGGTAAAGTGACAGAACTGCTTGTAAGGTCAAACTCTTGATGAGAGAGAGAGATAAGATAAAGCTGTTGATTGCAAAGACACACAACATCGAGTTGTAAGAGCTAATATTTGTCATTTTCCTAATGACACTCTTCTTTGGAAAACCTCCAAACTTTCTGAAACCTGTATTAGCATTGTGCACACAGAAAGAGTACAGTGTCGGGTTTGCATTCTGAGAATATTTTTTGTCATATTTTCTGAAATTGGTTGGTTTCATTCAGGCCCTGTGGAGTCTCTTAAATACCATTAGGAGCACCAGGAGGGGCCAGAGGAATTTTTTTCACAAATTATCCGTCTCATGTACTACTGTCAGGATATTGTGAAAGTTTCAGAAAATATGACAAAAAGTAATTTTTTATAAAGTTACGTACTGCAGCTTTTAACCCCGAAACATGCTCTCTTCTTATGAACCGTTTGCACTGATTTGCGGGGAAACCTATGCTATTATTTTGCATCAAACAAAATACATTTTGCCCCATTGTTTTTAACGGGATCATTCAAGCTTAGTTAGTCACTCCTCACTGATCTTTTATAGGCCTGATACAGTACATGGGTAAAGTTGATCAATTCTGAAAGTGATCCTATTATATCTCCCTAAACAGAAGTCATGGAACTTACATTTTTGTCAGTATTGTCTCAGATCTTCAGCAGTGGAGGGTACCTGATAATAGATGATATGATTCTTTTGAACCACAAGGGGGCACTGCTCTACATCATGTCAGAAACAGGTCTACTCTGAAACAGCTGTGTTAGGGCTGTGGTCAAAAAGACAGGCTGAATTTGAGCTACAACCCTCAGCACACAGTAACATCTGTTATCCACACTCCCTTTCCACTCATGGCTACTTCTGCCTAATGCTTAATTAAACTCCTCCCTTCCCACCTGTTAGATGAGAGAAGAGGAAGTGAACCAGATGCGTCAGGAGATTGCCAAACAAACAAAGATGAGAGAGACCATCCAGAAGAGGTTCCACCAGATGGAGGAGCAGAAAGCCGATGTGGATGTGCAGAAGGAGACACTCAAGGCTCAGATTGCTGGTCTGGAGAAAGGTACGGGAGCTTGTCATATTTTTTTATCATAGACGCAAAGTATACACGTGGAGACACACATGAACTATCATCTTCTCTATGTTCACAGTCTTTATCTCCCTCAGTGCTGCCCTGTCTCTGTCCCTGTGAGCTCATTCATGCAAGCTATATCTCTAATTGACTTTTGACCAGTTCAAACTATCCATATTTTTCTCCCTCCACAGATCTTGAATCTTCCCAAAAGCAAGTTGAAGCTGACAGGAAAGCCATAGATGAGCTGATCCGAGAGAGAGACATCTTAAATAAGGTATGCATTGCAGGGTACCATTCTTGCAATTCTTGGTAGTTGTGGTTATTTGTCTTGTTAACTGCAGTTTTTCTAATCAACATAAAATTATCTGTTGACTCTTACACAGTTTTGTAAACAACCATTCCTGCTTCTAAACTAGCTACAAATACATCAGAATTAACATATTCATGTTCCTGTATTTGTGTGTCTGATCTCATTCAATAGAACATGATCAAAGCTTCACAGTCAACTGAGAAACAGCAGAACCTTGTGAAGCTCCTTGAGCAGGACAAGAAGACCTTGGAGCACGAGATCAATGGCTACCGCCAGGAGGCCCAAAAGCAACGCAAGATCATCCAACAGCTGGAAAAAGAACGTGACCGCTATATCAACGAGACCAGCAACCTCATGCAGAAGGCAGGTTATGCAGGAGAGCTATTTTTTTGCATTTTATTATTTGGATTCATTTTAATATTACAAGATCATTTTGAGTCAACATTGGCCTGTCTGAGGGGAACCTTCCTCCCTTCCACAGGTGCAACAAAAAATGAGTGATGTCGAAGTAAGAGAGATGGAGATATTTGACTGGAGGAAGAAGGTCTCAGAAGCTGAGTGCAAGCTCAAACAGCAAGAGAACCTGCTGGAGTCCATTGTGTCTGAAAGGAACCTCTACAGCAAGAACCTCATCGAGGCTCAGGTACCGGTTCTTGTCATTCACAAAGCTGATATTCACGTGGTTAGTGAATTATTAGTAAAGTCATTTAGCCGCTGAGTCAGCTGTGGACTGCCAGTATGCATTACACCAACAGTTGCTATGAAATTGTTTGTTTATTATCTATGAATATTGAATGCATATCCTTTCACTGTCTATCTCTCTGCCTCAGGAAGAGATTACAGAAATGAAGAGGAAGATGAAGACCATGAACAACCAAGTCACCCGACTGAGAGATGAGATCACTGGGAAGGAGCTTGCCCTGGCCAAGGATCAGCAGGAACACAAGCGCTTAGAGAAGGATAACGAGGCCATCAAGGTACAGCAGCCTGTCTTAGCCTAACATTTTCTTTTTCTTAGGGCTATCTTTACTGTACATTACCAGCAAGACTTTTTATGCCTAATTTGTACCCATCTCTATGTCCTGCTACAGGGGGAGCTGCAGGTGGTGAAGCTCCAGCTTGAGGAAACAAAGCAACGTGTTGACAGTCAGAAAGCAGAACAGCAAAAACTGCAGAAGGTCATAGCCGACGCTGACGCTGAGCAGATCCAACAGAAGAAGCAACTGGAACAGGTAAAGAAAGAGAATAAGGTAGAGCCAAGATGGAGCAGAGAAAGAGGATGACAATGTATGTATCTTATTATTTAAAGGTGATCAGAGAGCGGGACAACCTGGGCAAACAGCTGCTACGCCGGAATGATGAGCGTGCACTGCTGTATGAGAAGATCAGGATCCAGCAATCAATCCTGAGCAAGGGGGACTTCCACTACAACCAGAGGATGGAAGACATCTGCCTGCTCAAGCTGGAGGTCAAGAGGCTCCGGCGCAAGAAAAGCATCCTGGACAAGACTGTGCCCAACACAGAGGACCTGAGGTAAAAGAGCGGTGCCTGGGCAGGAGGAGGAGAGGAGTTTGACAAAGGCAGTCATCATTGAATGACTAGGTGAAGAATCTGGAGTAGAGGAGGGCAGGATGGAGAAAGAATGAGGTGACCTACAAAGTGCAGTGTTTAGAGTAGAAGCATACGAGTCAAAGAAAGATGGAGCAAGGAGGAGAGACATCCAGAGTCAGAGGTAGGAAGGACCTCCTTAGAGTTTCTAGCTACTAAAACCATAGCAAACTCTTTTCTAAAACAATACAACATCTCTGTTTTACTACATCGGACTAAAATTACCTCGCAGCCAACTATGGGGAAAATTAAGTATATTAATTGTTAGAATCATTTACGTAATAACTACTTGTGTTGCAGGCGAGAGCTGTTCCACCTCCAGAGGGAGCTGCTGAGAGAGAGGACGAGGAGCAGCGTCCTTGAGGAACAGCTGAAGCCCATAAATATTCACCGCTGGAGACGACTGGAGGTGAAGGACTTGTTTAATAATCTGTCTGTGGATTGGCTTGAAGCTGTTACAGTCCTAGCCTATTGTATTGGTTTTTCTCTGCCTAAACATTTCCACTTCTGGTTTATGTGAGAGACCAGTCACACACTTCAAGAGGAAAATGGCAGAGCATTAATTCACATTAATTTACATTGTGTAAATGATCCTCCCTTGCAGGGCAGTGACCCCAGCAAATATGAACTCATCCAGAAGATTCAGTCCCTGCAGAAACGACTGATTGCCAAGACCCAAGAGCTTGAGGAGCGCGAACTCCTATTACAGGTAAACACTTGACACTCTCCTCAACACATGGATTAATAGTCTTGTCCTTATGAGGAAACGATGTGACTTCGTATATATAATATATACTGTGAAAATTTGTGTCATGAAAATGTAGTTTTATTTAAAAAAAAAGTAATTCCCTAAATCAGCTGGGCAGTAAAAAATAAATGTTTGAGTTACTCAAATAGGAGTAAATAGTGCAGAGACTATTTTATGCTCTATTTGGTGCTCTAGTGAGTATTGGTAGCAAAGGACACTGTATGTTGGACTGAGACAAAAAAAACCTACAGAGTGTGTGTTTATAGTGATGAAGATGATGTCACCCAGTTCAACAGTGTGTTCATTAAGTAAGAAGTTTACTTGCCCAAAGTAAATTTTAACTTGTCCTAATATGAACTGAGATGCTGAAAGTTGGCTGTGGTAAGAACAGCCAAGAGTGCCATGAAAGCAAGCTAAAGCAGAGTATCCCATAAAGGCTGACCAGCTACCTGTAATGAACCTGAGACACTGCGTCATTAAAAAAGGAGGAATAACACTGCAGTTAAATGTGTCAATAGTAGGCCTACTGGTAAAAGTACTGTCCTGTATTGTCAAGCAAACTCCTGAAAAATTACCTGGAATGGTACTGGAATTTTTTTTTCTTAAAAACAGTGGGAACCCTTGTGCTTCAGCTTATAAACCATAACTACTTCCACTAAAAACAGTGTGTTTAATTCTTTTTTACCACTTGAGATGCTAGATTTACTAGCCTGATGTGGCATTTTACATTTTACTTTCCTTCTACGTCCCCACCAAGGAAAAGGAGAAGCTGTATGTGGAGCTGAAGCACATTCTGGCCCGGCAGCCGGGTCCAGAAGCAGCCGAGCAGCTCCAGCGGTGCCAGTGGACCCTCAGAGAGAGAACTAAAAAGCTCAAGGTCATCCTACACTTCTTTCATTTCATGTGGTTTTTCTTGTCTTATTTTTGACTTTTCTTTGTCCTATTCTTTTTCTGTCCCTCACAATCCTCCATCCTCTTTCAGCCCCTGACAGTGTTGTCAAGTCCTGCAGTATTTACTTGTTCTACCAACTAAAATTCTTTCATCAAAGCTTTGTCCAACGAAGGCCTTCATCAGAATGTCCTGATATGTTTCTGATCTGATGGCTCTTGATGTTTTTAATTATGTAGAGCAAGTTGCTAAATACAGCATATTGCAAGCAAAAGTGCCAAACTTCCTGAGATCTGTGTCAATTTGTTCATCCTTTCAGTGACAAATATATTAAAGCCAAATGACCAGCACTGATACAACTCACTATTTAAATGTCCATAAGCATCTTAAAATGTGTAATAACATATTGTGAACGGGTGCAGTTGATTTCAGCTAAATCATGGTACCTGTTGCTTTCTCTAAGTTTTATGGCAAAATAATGTTTTTCTCCAATTTCACAGGCGTTGATAGCAGAGCTGAGAATGCTCGACTCCAAGATGAATGAGTACAAAAGTGAAAATCAAAGCTTAGCTAATGAGCTGGCAAACATTAAGAAGAAATACCTCTTTCAGAAGAAGCTTCACAGGTGAGGTTCATCTTTGTGTTACATCTTAGCAATCTTACACATGTTAAGGTCCAGTGTGTAACATTTAGGAGGGTCTATTGGCAGAAATGGAATATAACTTCCATAGGTATGTTTTCATTAGTGTATAATCACCTGACTATAACAATCATTGTGTTTTTATCTATAAAGGGAGGAGGAGGCTGCCATATTGCACCTCCATGTTTCTAGAGTAGCCTAGAACGGACAAACCAAACACTGACCTTTTGTGTTTTGTGGTTGCAATCTACAACCACTAGATGCCACTGAATCCTACACACTGGCCCTTTAACACTAGGTATTATTTATGGGTACAAAAGACACAATTTACCTTATGCATGGACCGTGAACTGTAGCAGTCAGAGATAGCTGTGTTAATTCTCTGATGTGCTGGAGCTCTGTGTGTCTCATCATCAGTGAGCAGAGGACCAAGACCAAGGTGGAGCACCTGGAACCTCTGCCCCAGCTGAGCAGCAAACCTCACTTCACTGGAGGAGGCTTCAGGATCGACAATCCTGTGAGAAGATAATGGCTCTTTTAAGGGAAATATTTATAATCCATTCAGAAATACCTATTACCACATAACTTGACAAAGGTCAAAGGTTTTCAAACACCCTGTATTTTACCACTAAACAATCAATCACCAAATAATGATCATTAAGGCTAATTTCATTTGTGCAAACAGAAGGGTGTCTGACACAGGACTGCTGTCATGTTCTAGGAAATATTTTTGATCAGTATATACATTATTAATCTTGAACAACACATTAAATCCCTATCATGTTCTCTTTCTTTCCAGCTTAGAGCATTTTCAAAATCAGTCTGTTGTCTCTCACTACTGAATGTTCAACAATCAGTCTCTCTCATCCCAAGCAGTGTACAGTAACTCTGCATCACAATCAAAAAATGGTAAAGCACAAAAGGAAACCTCAAAGCTGTTTTTTTTCCTGTACCTTCTATTAAGTACAAGTACTAATGTGTTGACACGCATCGTCAAACAGTCATTGTATGGTAATGTATAATTAGGCATCTTAGGCATATGATTGGCTCTAAGTGGGAGGAAGGAGGGCTAATCAAACAAAAGTGCAAACATTTGCAAGGAACCTTCCTGTCTTTTGAGGTCTAAACTACACTGTAATTCAATAAGTGAACTAAAAAAGATTGTTGAAATGGATTACATCAGTTGTTCATCAAGAATTCTTGATGAAGCAGCTTCATTTGTGACACTGATTTAGTTTGTATGTTAAAAAAATAATTCCTGATTTTACTTAAAAATTCTTGATGTCATCAGTTTCAACATTTTGGGGTTTCTACAGTGTAGGCTGTTTAAACAGTGCTACAGAAGAACATCATTTAGCATTGTGCTGTAAAAATACACACCCAGCAGCAACAGGTTCCTTCCCAACAAATTCCACATGACTCAATATTCAATATGCAGGACCACATTTTCTCAAATGAGAGGAGTCACCATGTAAAGCACGTACTGCATGTGTCTTATGCCTGTTAAGTAATGGGCCTGTGGGAAGGAAACTGTATTTATAAAAGCAAGCTCATTCTGCAGAAAAGATATTGCTGAGCAGACATACTGTCAAAAGCAGGGCTGGACTGGGACAAAAAATCGGCCCGGGCATTTTGAGCTGGCCCACCAGGTATTGATGGACGGCCACCTCCGCCATCATTACCTGCGGCTGCTTCGGATGCTGCTGCTGCTGAAGATGAAGCTAGCCACCAGCAAACATCTGTGTTATTTTAACACATTTGGCAGCATCTGCCTGAAGGGCTTGTCTCTTTTTAGCTCTAATTTTTTCCGCGCCTCCTTTCCGCTTCTTGCTGTTCTCCATTTTCGTGATCTCCTCTCTCCCTGTATGATTAATTGATTGACAGCTGAGGCCCAAGAGGGAGGGGGCATTGGCCCTCGGCTGTAATTGGTCCAGCCCAGAATCAATCATGACTAATGGTCCGATCTACCAGTTTTGTGTACCAATAGGTATCATGACTAATACCATTACTAATACTAGTACCATTAGTAAAAAAAAAAAGTCCCGGCCCAAAATCGCCAGTCCAGTGGTGGTCAAAACGATAGAGCTGCTGGTGATACATATGATAACTCATTACTGAACTGTATTAATAGGATGTCATGCGCATTGTAAAATTGTAATGATTCAGCATACTGCTGTTGAAATGTCTTCTATTGTTGAGGTTCTAAGGCCACACCACCAGCACAGGTCTGAGGTTAAGTTGCTTTTTCATTTGACCATTCAACCAGTTGCTCAGCTACTCAGTTAAATAAATCCTACACTTCAGTTCAATGTCCAAACATTCAGTTTCTCACTTGAATGCAAAAAAAATGAAAAGAAAAAACGAGAAGAGCATTTCTTGTTCTTCTCAATGAAAGTGTATTGATCCCTGATGCTTATGTTTCTCCACAGAGCCAGGCTAGATGAAGATATTTTAAAACCCTCTCAGAACTGGTACGGGCCTGTCACTTGCGTGTCTTTAGTTGTCTCATTGTGTAAACTGTGTCATTTGCTTTGTTTTTATCAACTTAAATCTTTTTTTTATCAACTTTTATCAACGTAAAGCACTTTAAGGGAACCGCATCAGAAAGGTACACTGTGAAAAAACTTTACTTTCCTTCGTTTACCAATAAGCACATATCTTAATATTTAATCCAAAAATCCTAAAACGTCCTGTTCAGAAACATTGTGACTGCAGTATGAAGAGATTTAATAAAGAGGTCATGTTTATTGTGGATTTTTTGTGGGTTTATCTGATATTTAAGACAAAACTTTGCACAGAATTTATTTCAAATGAGGTGGAAAAGCAAACCAGACAGATCAGGTTGGCCAGTTCCTGCAGCAGGACATATAAAAATCTCATCTGTTGTCATAAAATAATGATCTGGCCCCAGACAGCACACTTCAGGATTAAGGGACAACCAACAGTTCTCTGACTTTGATCATTATTATGTTAATTATGGGAATGATGAGTCTCTCTGCTGGCTGATTTAAAAAAGAATGAGAGAAAACCGGATAACAAACTGATTGGCTGAGCAAATTGAAGTAACAGATTAAACATTTCTCAATATAAAACTTTATCGTGCTCAGCAGTGTCAGGTATAATAGCTGGTAATGACCTTTCCCCACTCAGAGCCTCTTACAGTGTTCTTGTTGTATGCAGGGATGGAACGGGATATTTTCATTAAAATGATCTTGCAGTCACCTGAAGCAAACAGGCACAGACTGGATCAACTTTCTTTTTTCAACACACTCATCACACTGCATCAGTGCCCTCTACTGTTGAGCCACCATGGATGCAGGTCCACAGTCTCAGTAAGGCAGTGGTTCCCAGCCTTTTTCCTTATTGGACCCCTTTTCATTGAGTAAACTGATGATATGTTATATTCAATGAATTTACAATAACAATAACAGTAGAGAACAGCTGATAAACTACAATGAACTGCAGGAAGTCTGTGTAAAACCAGAGATTTGGATGAATTCTGAGCAGGTTATTTCCTGTGAATATTGATCACAGATGAGTCTGTATTATGTGTTTTTTTTTATTATCAGTCATACCTACTTAATACATAATTCTTTTTTGACAAATTCAAGGTTTTCTTCTGCCTGGTGCTTGGCCATTATTCTTTTATACTATTGTCTGTATCCTGTGAGATGTAGGCCTCTCCAAATTAAGAAGGCTTCTTGACCCCCTGTAAAGCCATGGCAACCTCTGGGGGTCCCGACCCACCAAGGTTGAGAACCACTACAGTAATGGGACATAGTGAGAGCACCTATAGGGGTCAAAAGTTAATGCTATATTCTCTGCATCACTTCTGATAACACTATCTTATTATGTAAAATGAGATATCACATGGCAAAGTTTAAATTACATCTCTTGAACAGGTGATTTACATGATGTCCCAGTAATCACCACTAGATGTCAGCAAAATACAGACTGACTAGACAAAAATGCATTCCAAATGGTTTACTTAGAGTAAATGGATGAAAATACGTGTTTTTACATTTTTTCATAAGTGTAGCAATGTGCTATATTTAGAATTGTGTATTGTTCATTAACAGGTTGAAGATGTAATCAGTGCATTCAGCTGTTGAGGTTTTTCGAAATTATGCAGCTGGCAGTGTTTAAAGACGACAGATATTCACATAATTTTTTGTATGCATATGTTCACCATGACCGATGTAAATGATGCTAAGATTTGAATCAAAATGCCACCGCAAATATAAAGAGGAATATACAGCACATCAAATATCAATGTGCAGCCATTGCCATAATAACCTTACTGGTATCATTCACAAAGATGTCTTGCTGTATTTACAGTAGTTATAGCTTATGAATGAATAATTTGCTCTTGTTAAAGATCCCAGACATGTATTAAGACATATACAAATAGTATGGTATGTTTTTTTCAATATGCAAAAATTTACAATTTTGACCTTAAAATCCTTCAAAAGTCATCTCCTCCTTCTGCCTCATTAAAACTTCCAGAATCTCTGAATATACATATAATATTGTTCATTTCTAAAGTTTTGCTGCTGGACACAAGATGTCTCCTACTTCACTGTTAAGTCCATTCTCAGTTCAATTTTGGCATCTTTTTATGTGGCAGAAGTAAAAGTTTGTTAACCTCAACATTTCTTTTGTTCTGGTTTAAGAATGATGAAGAACACAAATGGAGAACAATTGGATAGATGTTTTTTTTTCCTGAGAAACTATCATGATTTCCCAAATGTTGTGCAGATTTTTAGGCCTTCTATTATCTCAACTGGCTTCAAAAATAGTGCATTTAACTGCCGTAAATTAAAAAAAAAAAAATCTCCCCAGGGGAGCATGCCCCCCCTAGGTTTAGGCTAAGCCCTGAATGTTTACAACGTCTGGCTCCGCCCCTGTGTACGTGCACTGGTGGCTTAAAATTTCTACATCACACTGTACAAGTTGATACTGGACCAGGACTGACTTCCTAACTATTTGTGATGTCACAAATCAGATGTTCAATGAGCTCAGAGAAACTTTCCACTTTCAGCAGATGAATGTGAAAACATCCTTCTAGAGTCAAACTCTGCACAGACAGTATTCAAACAGCACACTGTAGGGACAGGAAGAAACTGATTGTTGATAGGAGTGGGGCTTTAAACTAAAATCATCAAAATCAGGCTGCCATACACTGTGTCCTACCCCCTCAAATAAAGCCGGTACAACTCTGGTTCAGGTCAAAGTTAATGTTCTCTCTGTCTTCCTCCCCTCTGCTGCTTGTGGAGTAACTCCTGTGCCAGCACAGTTACGGTGTAACCATGGCAACCAGCGGGCTTTGGGAGCCATGTTTCCGTAGTAATGGGAGGCCTCTGACGGGCCAGATCTCTTTTCTTCCTTTTCTCCCTTTTTCTTGTTGTGTGGGGAAAGAAGCAGCTGCTTGCAGAGACTATTGAAGTTGGTGTTTGTTGGTCATGATGTTTGTTTCACACTGATGATGATGAAATGAGTGAGTGAGAGGTTCTCTGATGCGAGAGGTTATCTTTTACAGTGTACAGCAGGTAGGCACAGCACCACCCGTATGCTGACGTCACATGTTCAGTGAATCTGAATCTGTCTGCAGCTTCTCTCTTTGTCTTCGCCTGTTGGATCAGTTTGCCAGTTTCTAAAATTACAGGATCTATTTTGGAAGGACGATAACGATAGCTTGTTCACTGAGAATTCTTTTTTGTTTGGCTTGGAGTGTACACAACAGCATTTTAAGTGTACAGTACAGGAATAAATACAAAATACATCACACCAACACTGTCTAAAATCAAGTCTAAAGTCCTCACTGAACACTCTGCTTATTTTGTCAGTTCTCTCAAACCCAAAATCAGGCTGTAAAAACGTAATCTGTCAAATCTGCTCATATCTGGCAGCTGGATGTTCCAGACCTCAAAGACAGCCGTGTTATAATATTTCCCTGTCTGCGTGCACTCTGGGTGTGATAATAACATGTGAACTCTTATGTGAGCGTGTGTGTGTGTTTACACTCACACGGCCAAAGCTTTTAGACAGGAGCACTAAACCCCGACCACAGATTGAAAACAGGGATTATGCAGATTTTGAAGCACGGCTGTGAAGGAGAGAGGGGTTGAGATCAAGTTCATGACGATTTGGAATTTAAATTTTTTCTGTATTGTCTTATACTGAATTCATTTCAAGTGGATCATTGTTTTGTGGTTTTTATTTTCAAATGTCCAATATTGGTTGTAGTTCATTTGCTGTGTTTGCATATGATCTGAGAACTGCCTGTGAAATGAAATGATGTAATGAAAAGCAATCAGTACAGGAGATTCTCTTTATATGTCATTAAATTGCCTATTGCCAATAATCCTTACTTTGAATATACCTTTATAGACGGGTTAGTTAGGGATTGGAAGGCCAGAAGCATTATGGAAATGTGTGATAGGCTGTATACTAGGTATTAAAATCTTGTTATTAAACCTGCTATTAATTCCTCAAATGCACTTTTATAACTACTTTCAAATGAGGAGTCATTTGAACTCAACTCAAATTAATTCCCAGGTGTTTCCATGACTGGAAAACTGGTCTTTAAATTTGCAGGTTTTCCAGGAATGTGCTGGAACACTGAAAACAATGTATTCTTGCCATTAGCTCGTTGTCTGATCAAAAGTTTGAAACTGCTTGGTCTCATGTTGTATGCAGCACTTCTTTCAACCCTGTATGTCTGGCTTGATTTATATCCACCTACTTTGTAGGGGTGTAAGAAAATATAGAAAAACTCGATATTTGAACTTCAGATTAAGGGTCGTTTATAAGAAGTGTCAGCTCAATTACTTTCTCTTACTGTATATGTATTTTAGTTTTTCTCTCCATTGTTACTGTTTTGTAAAGCTCTTTTCATTTTGTGATATTTGGGTTGGATGATGGG
The DNA here is from genome assembly GCF_905237075.1 of Dicentrarchus labrax. NCBI lineage: Eukaryota > Metazoa > Chordata > Actinopteri > Moronidae > Dicentrarchus > Dicentrarchus labrax. The sequence goes on along the minus strand of NW_026136705.1, from coordinate 7,695,957 downwards.
TATGAAATTAATTTGTGTCTGTTTATATGTTGTTTTTCTGCTTTATTGTTTCAAAATAAGAAATGAATTGATTTCAAACAAGCTGATTTTAAAATTTAAAACTCTGTTTCACAGCTGGTCTTAAACACTGTAAAGAGACGGTGTTTTCATTCATTTTTTCAGTACTTTGTGCAAACATACAGGTCCAAAACAATACTTTCTTTTCTGGATATGTTATTGCACCTAGATGTGATGCAGAATGATGAAGCAGACAATGGGGGGGCTGGTGACAGTGTAAACGGCATTTCGTGTATAAGGTAGACAGAGAAACAATGTGCTACCTTGCTACATCTCCTTCCCCCAATCCTCCTGCTCCTCCTCCTTCTCTCCTCATGAATATTGGGGAATTAAGGCGTGCGGGGAGGGAGGGAGGAGGCAGGGACAAAGGGAGAGAGAGAGGATAGTGAGGGAAGAAAGGGAGGGGGTGAGCTGATATCGTCAGAGGCCCGGCAGTGCGCAGGCTCTGTGTGAGCTGGACTGGCTGCCTATTGATTGGAAAACAACGGGCTGTGGGAGGACAGATAAGGGTGGCTGCGGGCTAACGGGTGAGGGAAGGGATACAGACCAAAAGCTCGGACCACGTTGCCATCTTCACCTCCCTGATTGTTTCACCCTCTCTCTTTCACCCTGGAATGACTGCTGCTGCTCATCGGTGGATTTTGCAGCGGAGGGAGGCTTAGGCACAGATTCTCCTCGTCTGAGCAGATCCTGCCTGCACACCGAGCCACAACAACATCCACTGCAGGTAATCTGCCTTCCTACTCGCCGTACCCATCACCCCACTGTTCATTCTTCCATGTCCCGAACCTCTACTCACTGTGCATCATCTTTACTACATCCTCACCTTGTAACCATGGTTTCCTCCTTCTCTCCTTCCTCTCTGCTTGCTACTCCTCTCCCTCCCCCACTCTCCTCTTTTTTCTCCCTCTGATGAGCTGATGACATGCACTTGCTTGATTTCCATTTCTGCCACAGCGGCCTGAGAATTGATTTGGAAGTGGAATCCATTTCCAGTTATGTATATGTGGGGAAAGAATCGGAATGATTTGACAGTTCTTTTCCATACAAATATGGTTCAATTCCTGCTTGGAGTCACAAAATGGAAAATAAATGCTTTGTCGCGTGGCTGTGGACATCCCTCCCACAGTAAAATGGAGCTCCATTGCATTAAAGCTCTTTTCATACCTGCGTGCTTGTGGAGACACACCTGAGACCACCACCTCTCTGTATGAAGGTCACACACAAAAAAGGCTGACACACACCCCAAACACACACTGTGCGGACATTCTGTACCTGCACCTCTCACACCATCCATACTGCTGTCAGCACCAGTGTGGACGCTGTGAGAGAAATACTCCAGAGTTTTCCACATCCATCTAGCTCAACTAACCTGGCAGTGCATTTAAAGGCTTCAGCATGATGGGAAAGTGCTATTAGGAAATTGCTTTTGTGATTTTTCTCCCTGCCAAATTTTCAACCATCAGCGTCTCCTGCAAAGAGTCCCTGTGGCAAGGTTAGAGTCAGCTACTAATTTCCATGCTCCTTATTTGAGTCGACCAAATGACCTTAATTGGGTCTATTGACAGACACAAGCTGTCAGTCACTGTCACATAAAAGTGGGTGATTCATTCCTGTGCTGCAAGGATTTATTCAACACCTTTTTTCAGTGGAGGAATTAGAAATAAATGTGAGAGCTGAAGTCCAAGCAGATGCAAACAAAAAACCCACAGCAGTACAGGGAGGAGAGATCCTGAAAAACAATATCCGGCTGTTGACGGAGCAGCACTTTGCTGAGTGGTGTGATGAGGAAGAAGAGGCTTGCGCAAGCTGGTTTTTAAATGGACTCCTCTGTACTCACCCACTTAGGCCAGGCAGGCCACGGTCCAGCAAAGAACAGAGGATGAAATTTAGGCCTCACTACTGTAATTACACTGCATCTGACAACCTGACCGAGGCACAACTTCTCCCTAAAGTCTGACTGCAGTGTAACAATGAACACTGCTTCTGATGCTGCTGATTTTTCAATTAATGATGGCCCTTGTGTGACTTTATTAGATCCATATCTCTTAAGCATCTTTTTCTACAGTTACTGTTACCTGCTTTCTCTCTAATGATAATTAGATTAAATCTACAAAGAAACGACCAAAACCTAACCCGTCATTCAATACAATTCATACAATCGTCATCTGGGAGTAGGGCAGTTTGGAAACAAGGCTCAGTCTCCTATATAATATAAGATATATCCATGCTTACTGCTTTCCAAAAAGACTTATTTTCCATTCCCAAACCATGAGATAATATTTGTACCATGATTCACACTACACTACGCTAAGAACTTAATTTGGTGTAACATAGGAGGAGTAGAATATGCTCTGTGAACATATTTATAATGCACCAGTAGACCTATTTTACAGCAGCCATTTTGATATGGAATAGGGTGAACACAGGTGTTACCAATGTGTTCCATTCAGGTCAAACAGAGGCAGGGTGCTGCTACTGTGCATGTTGGCTCACTAGAAAGCCTCTGCTACAATAAATGGAACAGAACCTTGATTGATGTCACTAGGAACACCTGTGTTTACCCTACTATTTCAAGTCAAAATGGCTGCTGTGAAAAAGGTCTATTCTAAATAAATAAACAATGGAGAACCCGGTAAATCAAAACAGTTTTTTAGATCTGGGAATGTGCCGATTTCACCCCTTTAAAACATATCTGAGTGTATGAGTTGCTTTCACACTCCATTGTGGTAAAGAAAAAGCCTTTTCAGATGTTAATTATCTGGTACTATTGAACAGAAGAAAGTGAGAATGATAGCTTTGTAGTGACTTCATATGTTTCTGGGAATAGAACTGATTGGACACAATTCCACTAAATTTAGAGTGATTTTGAAGGGAACATTTGAATATACCACATCTTGTTAGCGGTTTCTCATCAATGGTGTGCCAAGCTGCCTTAAATGGCAGGCTAAACCAAATACACAAGGGAGGAAATAAAATGAAAAGGAAAAGACCAAAAATAAAACTTGAAATCTGGAGCTCAGGCTTCCTGATTCCCTATCTCTTTGTAAGATGCTACATTTAGCTTTTTTACCTACCAAATATATTTTGGAGTCATTTCCTAAAAGTCTGTCCCAGAACTCCAAAAGTGCTATTATGTGCTGTAAAAACGTATCCTTATGAGTATATTAATTTTTACAACTGATATTCGTGCTTGTACTTCTCATTAAATCATCCTCAGAGAAGCATTATAATTATCTGACACAATTTATGTCACAATAAGGTTAATGATACATTTTTACACCCATATACTCATTTCGTACCAAACAAAGTGAGCCTTATTGTGCTATAGTGTCCCAGGATCATGGAAGCCTCATCAGGTAAATCCCAGTAGAGTTGCTTAATTAACTGTGGTTTACCAGTAAAGCCAACTGGTTGGGTTCCCTTTGGGACCTGGTCCCCTTCTGGCACATCTACCTCCATCTCCTCTTTGTCTAGACAGCATGGTGCCCATGAGGTGAGGCAGGAATGATTTAGGAGATGCCAGATAAATCCTTCTGGGGTATTGATAAATCTAGCAGATGGGGACAGAGACGGACCTTTGTGCTTTGTCTGATTACCGACTTATTAACATGTTTGCTGCAGCGGTGGCCTTTCCTCATTAAAAAGATGCTGATGAAACCTAGAACATTGTGCTGATTTAGCAAACCCGATGCATTAACTAAATCACTGCCACTCTTTTTGTGCAGGGCTCAGAGACTAACAAACGGGGGACACCATGGAAGCCCCTCTTGTGTGTTTGGATGAGGAGTTCGACGACCTCCGGCCCTGCCGTATGGACGATCTGGACCACCCGACGCTCACCCACTCCTCTTACTCCACTGCCTCCACCACCACCACCACCATCCCCCTGGCCTCCATCACCCGTGAGGACTTCTCTGAGCTGGAGAACTTCTCAGAGATGATGAGCTTCAAGTCTATGGAGGATCTGGTCAACGAGTTTGACGAGAAGCTCAATGTATGCTTCCACAACTACAACACCAAGACGGAGGGCCTAGCGCCCATACGCAACCAGTCGCACAACCAGGAGGATGAGGAGAGGCTGCAGGACGAAGAGTGAGTAGTATAGTTTGACAAAACACTAAGGCACGAGGTCCACTTTCTAGAAATGCTCTTCCAACAAAAAGCATTTGCGTCAGAATTTTCTGGTTAAAAATAGAGATAACTTGACATTCCAAACTAGGCATATGCATAGCATTATACTGAAGTACTGTAGTGCTGCAGAGATGTCAAATCTTGTTCAAAAATAGATAATTCCCATTAAACGTAAATCATATCGCAATATCTGTCAAAATAATCGCAATATGACTTTTTTTAGCATATCATACAGCCCTATTCCAAACAGCATCCTACAGTATGTCACAACAATTTTAATATACAGAAAGTATCTGAAACAGTAGCCTTCAAGTCACCATTGGTGGGGACCAAAGCTGCTGGGGGGTCTGGGCCTCTGCCATTTCCTGCCATTCTATAATATTTTAAAATTTTAAAAACTTTTTATGCATTTTTTACAATAATGTGGAGGCCAACAGGAGTCTGTACATTGGCATTAGACTGCAGCTGTCATTATTCGGTCTTCACCGACAATATTTGCTCCTTTTCATTTTCCATAACACTACAAACACTTTACAGTTGACAGCCTACATAACACTCATATTACATTCTAATTTTCCACTTTTGAATACATTTGAAAGTAAAGAAATAGAGAGACAGCAAGTTGTTGATAATGATTGTAGCTGCACACAGCAGTCGAGCAACGGCTTCTGCTGGAGTACGGCAACACCACATGGACAAACCACACACAGAACTACAGTAGGCCGTAATATCCAGTGGTAATAATAATGCCAATTTGTTATGATTAGTTATGCCCCCCATCCAATATCGGAGGGGTTGCATTTTAAGCATGTCTCAATACAGGGGGTATGTGTCCCCTCATTCCTGCCTTGATCTGATATAATTTTAGATTTTTCAGATAACTAATCCTTAGCTAGCAGGTAACTGAACTTATTACCTTAGTTTACTGTGTTTTTTGAATATTTTGAGCAAATACCTACATTCAGTTGCATTTGGGCTTTGTGTCACCCCCCCTTGTTCATCAGAAACATGATACTAATAAAATTGACCCCAAATAAACTGTAGTGACATAATAAAATACCACAGACAGACAAAGCACACATAAAATAGAACCTATTCCTCCTCCTTTATGTAAGTTACACACAAGCCTACTATTATCCTGCCATAACAGCCAAAATATTTCCACACACAGACCGCAGCATCCCAAACAACCAGTCAATCAGCTGTGTGACCCCACCCTCCCCAGCAGCACCACAGTCAGGCTGCACGCTGAATTATTCAATGTGCAGCGTCGTACGCCTCAGTTGGCTCCGCCGGTCTGTCTCTGTCTCTCCACCAGCTGACTGCCTGATCCTCCTCCTTTTGCTAAGGGGCTCTGAGGCGGAAACACGCACGTCCTGGCCCCGTGTGGATATGAATCATGCTAAAAATAGTCCCACTGTAGGAGTAAGAGGGGAGTTTTTGGATATGAATAACATGATTTTTCAAACATTAGATTTCTGTTAGAAATGCGTTGGATGATAATTGAGCTCAGGACACAGGGCTGTGGGTGGATGTGAGTTCTGCAGTGCTACACTAATCTGCATGTTATGACCAAGGCACAAGCCTAATGCCATAAACTGATTTGTTGTGGCACAGATAAGGAAACCAGTATAGACACAGTGAGGTCAGATACACACTGTTCCCTACCTCTTTTTCAGTTTTTGTTCCGTTAACAACGTCTCATTGTTCCTCCTCCTACAATAACAACAATAATCCATGCTGTGAAGTGAGTCTCATTCACTACAGATTGAATCACCTTAGTGTCACTTAGACATAGAAAACTATTAATAGACACCAAGACAGCTCTCATGTTCATAACACTGAGGACTTCGTGTTGTGTTATGGCATATAGGAAAACATAAAGTGACTCATTTAAAACAGGAGAATCTTACAGACCCACAGATATAATCGGTTGAAAACGGTCTGTTACACTTTCTGGCCCACAGTAACCCCTGCAGTTGACTGATTAGAATCGCAGATATGAGTGAGCTGATGGAGAAGTAGAATATTAAACAGAATGATTTCTCCTCAGTGGCTGTGGGCCAACAGACACAGCAGGACAGCTTTGTAACATGGAGTTCCAGTTCCTGCTGGCCAGACGAGCAAACCGTGTCCCTGTGTTATGCATGCAGTATGAGCTGTGAGTGGGCTGTTTGCACTGCTGATATTACTGATTAGATTTTTCAAAAACGTCTTTTAATGAGGTAAGTTTTTATTTCCTTTAGTGTTTCAGGTTCATTTAAAGGAGAAGGAAGAGTTTGAAATATACTCAGATGAGGAGACCATCTTTATTTATTTACTTATTGTTTATTTGATAGGGACATATACAACAAACATAGTCAGGTTGCCCACAGAAGGGCTTATATAAAAATAAGAGGTTAAAACAGGAAGGTAAAAAAAGAGTAAACAGGAGTAGTTTCAATAATGCGTAGCTAACTAGTTTGCCATTATGTTATGGATATGGATGTTATGCTACACAGTGATTTAGCTCACATGATTGCACAATGTTTCATGGGTAGCCTATCATCAATGTTATGTCATTTTATTATTATTATTTTTTTTAAATACATTTATCTTTGCTAATGCTATGTTGGATTCATGTTATTCACATTGTAGCATGGCTCTGACCAAAGGTAAACATGTTTTAATAAAAAATGGCTTACCAGCATTGCTCCCAGTCAGAAAATTGTCTTGCATAACACCTCGTAAAACCACACATTGCCATTTTTACATTTAGCAAGCTTTTTCTGTCTTTATGCTAAGCTAAGCTAACTGGCTGTAGCTTCATACTAAGCCCACAAACATGTGGGGTATCGATCTTCTCACCTAACTCTCAGCAATAGTTTGACATTTCCCGAAATGTCAGACTATTGCTATAATGTTAGCCAGTTGTGTTTCTTTGCGATATAATTGTAGAAGTTTAGAACAGCTGTGGTTGTTTATTATAAACAAATCAATTTTCTGTGTATTTATTTTGACACATCCTTGATTTGTGTGAAGTTGGTTTCCTGCTGCTAGCCATGAATGCAGTTTAAAACTCATTGCAGCATTCTGAATTCAGGTTCAAGTTTATTTCCATAGCACTGTTTCACACAAACTGCTTCAACAACACATTAAAAAGCAAGCAATACAGACCTCTCCATAAAATGAATAAATAAATTAAATAAAAAAGTGTATTGAAACTTTGACCCTGTTTATGTGCTGGTGCATGCAGCCATGGCATGCAGGCATGGTGTGCTGGTGAGGTAAGCCGTTAGCTGAATGGTGTCCACTGTGTGTCCGGGTGTGGGCAGTGCCACTGGGAGCAGGGGAGCAGGCCTGAGCCAACCTCTGAGTGGAGGATGGAAAAAGACACAAAGGAGACTTCTCTCCCAGTTTGATGTCATTCTTCCTCAGACAGACGCTTGCACCGGGCTACAGTCAGAGACCACTGGCACAATGATGTGAGGAGCTTTATCTAAATCTCTGCTAAGGATACCTTTTACTGAGTAGTAAGCTGTGTTTTTTTCCTGTTGTGCATTGTTCCTCTGCAGCCTCCAGCTTGCCATATTGACCACCATCATTAACTTGCCACTTTGAAATATTGACTGAGCAGGCTGCTGAAGACAGGGCTGAGTAGACCGCCTTGTAACCAGGGAGATAAAAGAACACACCAAACTCTAGTTTAATGCTGTTATATAACTGTCTAACTACACTGTGTGCAGCTTAAAATAGCAGACAGACTTTAGGGCTAAGGCCAAAAATAGTGATTTGATGCTTGTTTCTGTGGTACTTGAAAGCTGCCCTTACATGTGTGCATGTATGTGTCTGTGTGTTGTTTTGCAGTGTGTGGGATGCTCTAACTGACAACTACATCTCCACCTGGGACGGTTCCGACTCAGAGGGACTCAACGGCAATCTTTGTGACCAGGAGGTACATGTACACTCCACATCTTTGTTTGGGCAATGTGCTATTAAGCTTATAAAAAAAAAAAAAAAAGTACATTTTGTTTTGTAGTTTGGAAAGGTGAATGTAGTTTTATGTTTTTATAGCCTTTGCCTTTGCATTTATGGTGAATTTCTGACAAAATGTGTTATTTAAATGTAGTTCCCTATTCCTGTTTATTCCTTGTTCTGACTTCCTTATCTTGTATTTGGTTTACATGTACTAATTGTCTTTGGGAGAAATTAGGTACCATTGCTAAAAATATGTTATTAAATCAACATCCTGTACAGGGTGGTATTATGTGGGTGCTATGAAACTGTGTCTTAAAAGTGTTAATCACAAATTAACACTGATTCTGTGGTCTACTATAATGGTTATTTACCCATTTTATGCTCAAAGCAGCTCAGCATTATTAAATCTGACCCAGAAAACATGCTCACAACCCCAGAAAATTGCTTTCACAGTCACCTCTTCCATATTTCCCTTCTATTTTTCAGAGGAGGAGGGATATGTAGTACTTATCTGTATTTTTCTACTGGCTACAAATGGTTGAATAAATGTTCACTAATGTCTGTCCCACTAGTTTACAGGATGATTCCGTTTTTATGGTTTTAGGCTGTAAAGGAAAGTACACAATGTGTCGTTATTTTTCATTTTGACATACCAGACTAAGGAGCTAACTGGCTCATTCTTTCTGAGGCTAATCTCATGCTGACAGTTGAAGACACGCTTGACTAACCTTGACTGGTTTGCCATTCAGCAGAGGTCTTCCTCCCCTCCCTTAATTGGCTGTCACATACAACTGGTCAGCAGGCACTTAACAGTCTAGGCCATGTTTTGGCTGGTCAAGGCCAGAGCAGATGTTTATGCCCCAGAGGGAGAGGGTTATTCATGTTCAGCAAGATCCTGTCTTCAGTTTTTTGACTAGTCCATAGCAGGAAACAATGGCGGCTCACCTGATGACTCACATTCTAGTGTACACTTAAATATGTTTCTGAAAAGATTTTAGGGAAGAAATAGTCAACACAGTAACAGAATCTTGATTCATATTAGATCAGCAATGCCTAGTTTGACAGTTTGAGCTGAGTTTCATACGTTGAGCTGGACAGACTCACTGAGAATGATCTGTCAATCAGAGGAACATGACTGTACCACATTTCCTGACAATCCTTCCAATGGTTGTCTAGGCATTTCACACAAAACCAGAAATGTCAACCTCATGGTGGCGCTAGAGGAAAATTTACTAAAGTCAATAGAATACATCATCAGGGGACCATGAATGTCGGTACAAAGTAAGTCTAGCCCGATATATCATACTGCCATCCCTGGAGCCAATGTCACAGATTTTTTCACTTGAATATTCACTTCACTATCAAAACTGTATCTAAGTCAAATATTGCAAATGCATAAATAAATATTTAAACACTAAATAAACACTTTTACAAATGGAATAGTAAATTGTTTTTCAGAAAGTGATATTAAATAATGTAAAATCTTTGAAATATTTAAGCATGACACTTTCAAATGAGTGCAGTCCCAGACTAATCACTACTTCCAATGCAAATAGACAGTTTTTGACTCTTGATAAGAAACCCTCCTTTTTCTTAGTAAGATATACCATAGCAGCCATCTGTTTGGTTCTTATGTTTCATCTCATATTCTGCAGATCCACGAAAAAGAGGAGGAGGAAATGAATGAGAAGAATGACAACGCCAACTGCCTGAATGAAGAGCCTCTCATCACAGCTGATCAGGTATGTGTGTGTGTGTGTGTGTGTGTGTGTGTGTGTGTAAGATCAAACAGCAGTTTGTCTGTGTCCTGTTTTTGATAATGAGAAAAAGAACGCAGGGTGTAATATGAGACTCATCTCAGAATGGTGCTTAGGTGCTTTCCATCTTTCACCTGCAACTTTTCATACATCATGCCTTTTTATCATGTTATTTTGTTTTTGGAATTACCTTAATGTTCTTTTAGGAAATTAAAATTGCGGTCAGCAAACCATAGACTACAAGTGGGAATGTATTGAGTGATAAGGTCAACAATATGGGAGAGGTCAAGGCCTAGCAATGCCTTCAAAATTTCTAGCCTCTTGTCTGATTAATTTATGGACAAATATATCTGCATATTGTATCATCAAAAACAAAGTGAGATAGAAAACAGCAGAGGACCAATAATAGACCCCTGAGGAACTCCAGAGACAATCTTTGCATTTCTAATTCCAGTTCCTTCTACTTAGTTCATCTTTACATGGAAGAACAATGTGGATGTGTATAGATGTTACCTTCTAAGACATTACGTGTTTTGGGAATACCTCTTTATCATGTCCAATAAAACTCACCTCATGTATGTCAGTCTGGACTGCTTTTATATCATGCTGGTACAAGAGTTTAGGCAGACTCCTATCTGAATTTAATTCTTCCTGTGTGCTGTACATTACTGAAGCCTGAATAGACATCAATAATGCATTTAAGTATGATACGTAGATTTATAAAAATAGTCTGTTGGCATTTTAGTGTCCACATTCTACTGACAAATGGACTCCTGTCTCCTAATCTCTTTTCTGCCCATCTACTTGTCTCCCTATATCCTTCCATCTATCTTACTCTCATTCTCTCTCTCCAAGGTCATTGAGGAGATAGTCGAGATGATGGAGAACTCTCCGGATCCCGGTGAAACCGAGGAAGAGGATGAAGAGGAGAGCAGCCACTGCTCCTCCAGGACCAACCCCTCCCTGCTGGAGGAGATCAGGCAGCTGTCACAGGCCTCCAACAACAACTGCTCCTATGAAGGTAAAACTGGAAATAATCCATGTTATTGTTCTAATTAATGCAACTTCCCAACTGACACTTCGGCAGCAGTTGTTGTGGGCTGGTCTAGGATGTCAACAGGCTAAATTCCTGTCCAAACATTGCTCCTTGTGGATTTGCTTATGTAAAGGTGACTGTTTTCTGTTTTCACTTTCTGAAAAGTGTCCTGAGATAACTTCTGTTATGAATTGGCGCTATACAAATAAAATTGAATTGAATTGAATTGAATTCTGTCAAAATAAACTGCCTAGTTTGCCAGCAGGGTGATCAGTCTTTCTAACGTAAATACCCTTAGGATCCAATTAATATTTCTCCTTGAAACATGTCACTAAGAATCAATAATAAGGGGAGACCTCTCGCAAATGAGTCCTTGCCATAGGCTGGACATAAAAAATATTATCATCCCTATTTATAGAAGGAGAAATTGCAATATACATCCATCTTATGTAAAAGTTGTTTACATGCCTTTTAGTCTTCAAATCATAGAGAGATTGGAGAGATATGAGTCAGTAAGCATGTTCACCTCAGCTAACCGACTCACCAGGACATGACAACATGTCACACCCCCACACACGTCTGGTTCTGATTTAGTAATCCACATGGTTAGATTAGTCATCTCATTTCAGCAGGTGAGAGTTCAAGAAGACAAGTTGTTCTCTGCCATAAGGTGCCCCGTCGCCGAACATATTGGTGATCCATGTGGTTCCTCTGTCTGAGTCGCATTAATTTGCCCTGACTGCAGTGGGAATGGGACCACAACATGTGTGTGGCAGACCACCTTTTCACTCACACAGCTGTGTACATAAACACAGTAGTAATATTATTGCTGTTTGTTTTTACATCTACGTTTTAGATATGTAACTGTTCAATGTTTTTAAGTTTTTTGGCTTCTTTCTCTATATGTTTAACCCTTCCCTGTTGTTCTTAATGTGCACCTGTAAAATTCCTTGTAGCCTGGCTTTGAATTTGAAAGCTGAGAGCTGTGTCACAAGCTGAAAGTAGTAATATGACTGCCCAAGCCTGGAAACAGTCCGTTAGAAAAAGACTTACCAGTCTACATGAAGATATACACAAATAAACCTTCATAATAAGTGACAGGGGATATGACCTCTATAGAGGAAAAATAGTAATACCCTCGTCCATGCCTAAAACTGGACAAAATGCTACATGATACATGCTCTATAAAAAAAAAATGTCATTAACATTCAATATGTGACAAAGAGACTGCTTTCTCTTAAAGGGTCACAAGTACAAAGAGTTGGGAACCACTGATGATGTGAAAAAGCCAGAATCAGCTGCTTTTTTGTAAATGAATGTTATTACTACTATTTTAAATAGTAATACTATTTGGTTTCAATTAGGCATTGGACGACATGAAAAGTTCATGTCACGATCATCTTGGCCAAAATAATTGAGATACACTATATTTTCACGGTCTTCATGAAAATATACTTCATACTTTTAAAATGGCACTAAAACATACTGGAAACACTTGTATTTTGTTAAAAAAACACACATTTATTTAATCACAGATAGACCTCTCATCTGTTGTTTATTTTGGAATCTATACTATTTCCATACATCCGGTTTAACTGTTTTTATGGGGATCCAATAGGCAAGCCAAGCCTTCAGCTATGGTGACAGGTTTAGGATTTTGGAATAACTGAAAAGATGTGAGCTCCCCCTTGTCCCCTTGTTCAAAATAAATCAGGAAATCAATATAGGACTGTGTGCTGGAGAGCTAGGCAGCTTTATCAAGTCATGTGAGAATATCCCGATTATGGACATTCCCAATAATAAATGTATGAGTTGCAATATGTGAAAATATTGTTTATTGTCCCATCCCTCATTACAATAAAGACTGATTCAGGACACAGTTTTTAGTTTGTCAATTAAACTTTTTGAGTTGCTTTAAATCTTACTTTTTCAAACAGTCTTTATAGCCTTATGCCTGAACCTATGGGTCAGAAAATAAAGCCCAAATGTCTCTCTCTCCCCCCACTGCCTGTTCTGCAGGCCTGAGCCTGATGCCCAGCTCAGCTCTGGTCGAGCTGCTGCACCGGGTGGAGGCCGCCATCCGCGAGTACTCAGAGGAGCTGGTCAGCCAGCTGGCTCGGCGTGAAGAGCTGGAGTTCGAGAAAGAGGTGAAGAACACGTTCATCACGGCCCTGATGGAGGTGCAGAACAGGCAGAAGGAGCAGCGAGAAAGCAGCAAACGTCGGCGCCGGGACAAGGCCCTGAGCCTGCAGGGGGGCGGGGTGGCATCTGTGAACGGAGGGAATACTGTCTCCACGGGCCCCACGGAGAAGACAGGGAGCATGCCTGTCAAGGTGAGATGCAAGGAGGGGGAGTCCTTGAATGCTTTACACGCCGTGTGACATCACTTTCACCCAAGAGTTCTACCAATTTGTGCTTTCTTCAGTGTCCATACTCCAGAGTTAATTATGCCACAGCGGGCCATTCACTAGGAAAATGGCTGCGGGTTTCATTGCGTTTGAAGCCACAATCTGTGTGTATTCAGCAGCTCATTACGCAGTCAGCTCATGGACTGAACCTTCGAGACACTCTGCCAGTGAAGGAGAGCTCTTAAGCACAGTTCACAGGTCAGATTTCTAGGAGATCGATAAGCTCAGCAAAAAATAAGGTAGCCAACTCCACTAGTAAACTAATACTAGTTACTATTACTCAAAATTATGTTCTAATCTTTAGCATACATCTAATTATTAATACATTAAGAAGCAATACACCTGATCATGCAAATATGGATGTTAATACTGACGTAAATGCATAAAACAAAAAACGCCTGTAGCACTTTTACAGTTCATTGATGGTCAAGCTCAAATTCACAAACCACAGCATCTGTGCACTATTCGTTTGCATTATAGTAATCAGATATTGTGTTCATTTATAAAAGCCTTGATGCTTCATTTTTGTTTTTAATAATCAGTTTTCAGTCTGCAGAGCCGGCATTGAACTCCACTGCAACCTTCCTCATGGCTCTTGTAAAACCCATCTGCTGAAAACTAAAAACAATACAAATTGCTTGACCTCGGTACATCCAGCCTCAGTCTGTGCACAACTTTCATGTTGAATCCTTCCAGTGTGAATGAGAGAAAGGTGAAACCACAGTGCCTGACAGCACTCCTTCCTTCCTCCCTATAACTGTTAGTATAATGGCTCTCATGTCCATTAGCCTCTAAAGCATCTTCCAGGAAAGATCCTAAAGTGGAAGTGACCCGTCGTCTTATAACAGTAACCGACCAATCCGGTTGACTCCTGTCCAGTAACAAAGAAGCAACCTAATGGAATTTACCGCCATGCAATACAGCAGCAGTGTTTTTATCTGGTGACTGCCGGCTACCTGAGGCTGCATTACTGAAGTAAAATGTACAGATGGCTTAATGATTCAGATGCAATATGAACAATAAAGCTAATGGCATGATTGCATGTTTGTCTGCAACATGGTGTGTGTGAGATGTCTGTATTGTACATGGACAATACAGACAGTCTTTTGAGTTTGCTCAAGAAACTAAGGATTATGTGCGTGTGTGTGCGTGTGTGTGCGTGTGTGTGCGTGTGTGTGTGTGTTGCAGCGTTTCAGCATGGAGGGGCTGTCTAACATCCTGCAGACGGGCATCAGACAGACATTTGGAAGCACAGGGAATGATAAACAGGTAAGGTCAAAGGTCAAATGTTTTTTAAAAGTGTGACATAGCTGCTAAGTTTGCTGCTCAAATTCAACCATAACTGGCACTGTCGAATAGCCACTAGACATTGGACAGCAGTATTTCAAAGCAATCACTGCATATGATAAAGTAAATTAAAAAACAATGTCCACAAATTGAATTGAATAACATATAGCTGAACTGTACATATCATATAGCTATATACACTAGTGACATGTACTTAGACATGGAATTGCAACGCTGTTGCTGAACATACATGCTGTGGTATACTAATTAATTGTTGTGTGGTACAGTCATGGCATAACTTATTTAATGGGCCTCAGTCCAATGCACAGTTGAGGTCGTACGCATTGCATACTGCCTACTGTCTGTCATTTGATCTCTGTTTATAGTGTAAGCAATGTGCTATGGTACTTTGCTAGAAATGTCTCCTTTTTGTCCATATACATTACAGGCACATGTTTAAATAAAATGTTCGACTTACAAATAAATTTGTGTTTCCCAACTGACCATGGTTGAAAATAAAGGTCTGTTTTGACAGAGAGTACATTGACTTTTAAAGAAATTGTTTAACATTTGGGGAAATTTGTTAGCGATATTGTCAAGTGTTGGCTTTAAGTTCTGTGTCAACACAAGTGAAAGAAA
The DNA here is from genome assembly GCF_905237075.1 of Dicentrarchus labrax. NCBI lineage: Eukaryota > Metazoa > Chordata > Actinopteri > Moronidae > Dicentrarchus > Dicentrarchus labrax. The sequence continues at coordinate 7,680,682 of NW_026136705.1, read as the reverse complement.
ATAAATGATTAGCTAGGGCATAAAAACATCTGATCACTAGATGTTAGTTTGACTGTCGAACCTTCTGAACCTTGTCTCTGTTTTCAGTATCTAAACACAGTTATTCCATATGAGAAGAAAGCCACCCCTCCATCTGTGGAAGACCTGCAGATGCTCACAAAAAGTACGTATCCATTTTCATCAAAGGCAAACAACAATAAGTACTAGTTGGGAAAATGTATACCCAGAGCTGATACACTGTTTCTTTCTTCCCCCTAGTTCTTTATGCCATGAAGGAGGACAGTGAGAAGGTGCCTACACTGCTAACTGACTACATATTGAAAGGTAAACACAACAACACAAGTTTGACTACTTCTGCACAGTGATTGGTGAGGAAAAAGTCTGCTTTATTGAAGCTTCCCTTTTCCTCTATTGATTTATATAGCTTACCGCACAGTACAGGGGAAGACAGGATAATTAAACACAATCACAACAGTTAAGTCTGTTGTCTAGTAAATTCAGTTTTTGTCAAGTTGAACTTCCTCCTTTATCTACTCTGAAATAACACTGTACATATTGCCAAAGCAAATGTTTGGAATTGAAAATAATAATAATAACAATAAAGGAAAACAATATTTACAATAAATTAATTATAATAATTAAAACAGTAGTAAAGTAACAGGCTACAGTTAAAACAAGTAGTCTGTTGTAATATAACAGTAATAACAAAGAAGAAAAAAAAATAATATATTAAAAATTAAAATAAATAAATAAAATAGTAAGTGTGTGTGTGTGTGTGTTAGAAAATGAAAATAATATATTAAAAATTAAAATAAATAAATAAAATAGCAAGCGTGTGTGTGTGTGTGTTAGAAAATGAAAATAATATATATATATTAGTTTAGTTAGAGTTTCCACTGGTTGTTCGTGGCATGAGGAGACATATTTTGCTGCAATAATTTGACTTTTGGGCTTTTCTCCCAGTAAATAGGGGAGTTTCTGTGTGTCTAATATAAATTTGAATTCGGGGTATATTTGGGAAATGTTGGCGAATTGTTTTTCTCTTAAGGTTTTATTTTTAGGGCATGAGGTTAGAAAATGCAGCTCTGTCTCTACCTGTCCTCTGTCACACTGGGAGCAGAGTCTCTCCTCTTCTGGTAGCCAGTTCTGTCTGTGGCGACCCGTTTCTATGGCCAGGCTGTGCTCACTCAGTCTGTACATTGTCAACATTTTTCTTAGTTTAGGACATTTTATTGTGGTCAGGTAATTTGCCAGTGTGAATTCTCTTTTTAGGGTCAGATAACTTTGTAATTTACTTTGTGTTTTGGTCGTTTCTTTCCAGTATTCAATATATTTTTCTTTTTGCTTGTTGATAATTTGGTTTGGTCTGATTGAGTTGGTGTTGCTGTCCTGAGGCTGTTGGGGACATGTTACTGCAGAGAGCCTCAGGACCAGCTGGCTGAGGGGACTCTTCTCTGGTTTCAGCTCCTGGTATGTTAGGGCTTTGTGATGGTATGTCTGGGGGTTAACTGATTTTAAGTGATAGTAAAATTTAATTGATATTTTCTGTATTTTTAGTAGGAGGGGGTATTGGCCCAGCTCTGCTCTGCACAGATTATTTGGTGTTTTTCTCTGCACCTGCAGGATGCTCTTACAGAACTCGGTGTGGAAAGATTCTATGATTGTTTTGTCCCATTTGTCGAATTCATTATTTATTTTTGGTCCCCAAATTTCGCTGCCATATAGAATTATTGGTTCTAGTACAAACTGGAAAATGTTAAGCCAGATTTGGATTGGAATATAGATTTTAATGTTTCTCTTTATTGCATAGAAAGCTCTCCTTGCTTTGTCCCTCAGATCTTTCACAGCCATGTTGAGGTTTCCTGTGTATGTAATGTTGAGGCCAAGATAAGTGCAGTTTTTGTATGTTGTAATTTAGTGGTGTCTAAATAGAAATTGTGTGTAACCTGATTTCTGTATTGTTTCTGAAAGATCATTATCTTAGTCTTTGCTGTGTTTACTGTCAGGGCCCAGGTCTGACAAAATCTCTGCAGGAGGAGGCTGCTGCAAAACCTTCTTTAGTAGGTGAAAGCAACACTAAGTCATCTGCATACAGCAGACCTCTGATCTCTGTGTCGTTCAGGTGAGGCCAGGTGCCGTGGAACGCTCTAGTTGGTTCGCTAATTCATTGATATATAGATTGAAGAGAATTGGACTGAGATTGCATCCCTGCCTTACTCCCCGGCCCTGGGAGAAGAACGCTGTTTGTTTGTTTCCAATCTTTACGGCACATTCACTTTTTGTATACATGTTCTTAATCAGATCATATGTTTTTCCTCCAATGCCACTTTCAAGTAGCCTATAGAAAAGGCCCTCGTGCCAGATGGAATCAAAGGCTTTTTTGAAGTCAACGAAACATGCATATACCTTTCTTTTCTTAATTTTTAATTCTTGATCAATTAAAGTCTGGAGGGTAAATAGAAGAAGCCAATTGTGGTCATGAAGAAAGTTGACAAGTCGTTTATTAATAATGTTGCAGAATATTTTTCCCAGGTTACTGGAGACACATATTCCTCTGTAGTTATTTGGATCATATTTGTTTCTGGATGTATGAGTTGGGGTTATTAAACCTTTGTTCCGGATGTCTGGAAAAGCTCCAGTTGACAGAATAGTGTTGACTAGTTTTAGTATAGCCAATCTGATTTTATGGTCTGAGTATTTGATCATTTCGTTGAGGATTCCATCAATACCACAAGCCTTTTTTCCTTTCAGGGACTGGATGACTTCTGTTAATTCTTGTTCTGTTACTGGGTAATCTAGAGGGTTTTGGTTGTTTTTTATCACCGCCTCCAGAGTTTTCCATTTCGTGAATATCTTGTACTGATCATAATTTTTTGTAATATTACTGTATAATTCACTAAAGTGATTAATCCAAGTATTTCCATCTTGGATTGCCAATTCATCCTGCTGGGTTTTGTTTAGGTTGTTCCATTTCTCTCAGAACTGGTTGGATTCGAGGGATTCCTCGGATTTCACAGAGCTGGTTCTTGCTTTGTTGTTCTTTCTTTGTTTTTAGGGTGTACTTGTATTGTTTCAGAGTGGCCTCATATTGACAGCGTATGTTGTGGTTATCTGGGTCTCTATGCTTTTAAAGTATTTATTTATTTATTTTTACCAGCTCTGGGTTGGTCAAAATAATGATAATATATAATAATAATAATAATAATAATAATAATAATAATAATAAAATAAAAAGTATATTAGTGAACAGTGCTGCAATGTAAGCTAAAGTTAATCGTCAGGGACAAATGCGCCCATCAAAGTCTGTCCACTAAAAGTTAACTAACCACTGACTCACAGGCTCAGATTGTTATTCTAAATGTCTGACAACATTATGGAAAGGATCCCTTCAGAGATAGACCTTTTGTTAAATCTCCACCAGCCTCCATAGACAAAAACGCAAATTTGACGTACCAGCAGCTTTGATAGAAATAAATCCTTAATGTAGATGATAAAAACAGTTTCAGTCGCTCTACTCAGCTGTACACAGAGCAGACTGGCTATGGAAACAAACCATAGAGAGGCTGTGACAGGCAGAGGGAGAGAGACACCATGACTCCACTGTATCTTTACCTAGAGAGTAGCTGTTAGCTGCTATATTCATGTGTTAAATCTCACATATAAAATCATTAACATGATTATGCACTGTTTTTCCTCTCTAGTCTTGTGTCCTACCTAAAGCATCGCCAGGCTAGGGGCCGCTGTGTGACGGAGAATTCTTCCAACCCTCCTCGCCTCTGGCCCAAGCTGCATGACCTCCCTCTTTTACCATTATCAACCATGGATCCTCACCATCGACATTATTGTACTCACCTCAACTATGACTACTGCCTTTCGCTGAGCTCACCTTCTCCCATCCCGCACATTAAGCTCAGGCCAGACCCAAAATGGCCACCATCCGAATAGTTAAACAAGTGGGACGGCCAATCCCACTTTTAAAGGGACTTCACTAATGGAGCATGACATGCTAAATACCACAACACCACTTTGGTACAGGGATACGACGTTATCATTGCTTTCTTTTCCTTAATGTCTTTACATTTGTTTTTGAGTTTTTTTACTTTTCTTTGTTTCCTGTAACAGAATTTCAATGTTGCCAAGTTTTGACTCTTATTCATAAACTGACCTCTTAACCACTGAGTTCTGATTGTTTTAGTCATTGATTCATAAGGACTACACTGTAAAATAAATGAAACGCCATACTGCATCCACAAGTGATTGTCTCCCTGTATTGTTTCAGATGAAAACAGTTGTTCATTTGAATACAAAAGCCATGCACCTTTTTCTGCCAACTTAGTACTGTAGCTCCATGTGAATGAGAAGAAACACACGACTATTACGGGTGCAGTGCAGTGCATTACAAAGCTTTCTTTTTCTTTTTACTTCACTATCTGAATATCCAGTGCTCTTCTGACTTTTCTGAAATCTCTTTTAATTTGTATCTGAATATTTGATATAAACTCTGTTGCAGATTTTCTACTTTTATTTACTGTGTCATCATAGTGACAGGCTTCTGTGCATTCCACCCGATTCAGCCACGTGGAGGTGTATCACTGAGTTTTCCTTGGATAAAACATCCCCTGATGAGATGAGCTCATTTCCATAAAGGCGTGCATATTAGCATATTTATGACTTCCTTTGCGCCATGTAGGTGAATGTTACATCGCTAATCGCAAATTCTAATAAACATTGTACCCTAACGATGCGTGCATTTGCACTTGGTTCTTTCTGTCTGGGGGGGGTACTTAGTATACAGCCTCCATCATGCAAGGAGACACTAGAATGAATAGCAGTGGATTTTGGGAGGGGCACTTAGAGGATGCCTCTGAGCAGAATTTTGTGCTACGTCCCTGAATGTGATCCTATTTTTTTCAAATAGGCCATAGAAATTCTGTGCTTTAAAAATAACCTGTGTCTGATATGTATTTTATCCAAAAACATTGAATTACTTTGTTAAACAGAGCTGATCCTAACATTTTTGGACCCTAGGGGAAATGTGTTCAGGGCGCCCTCTGAAGTCTCCCAAACTCCTTCATAGTGGGGCTCCACAGATTATTTGTCTCATGTACTACTGTCAGGATGTAGTGGACGTTTCAGAAAATATAACACAAAGTTATTTTTAGAAAGATTACCTACTGCAGCTGATATTTAAGCAGCACAACTGTTGATAGGCTATCTATAGTCAATATTGTTGAAGGTTGAAAAGGCAGACTTTAGCAAATAGGGGGTAAATGAATACAGTTTGAGATGTTGGATGCCTATACAGTCGCACATCTTACACAATCCGCCCCACAACAACAAACTACAGTGTGCTAACAGCAATGTATGGAAGCCCATTTCTACCAATGTGACAGGAAAAAGATTATATTATCATCGTAATGAGAAACTTTCTTAAAATAATGACTTAGTATCTTAAAGTAATGACTTCAAATTAATGACTTAGAACTACCAAGTCATTGTTTTGTGAAAGTTTCTCATTATGATTGAGGATCTTTTTTTTCCATCACACTGGCAGAAATGGTCTTCCATAGAAATGGAAGTGTCCTGCCCTTATTACAGTAACCAAGCAGACAGACAGACAGGCAGTCTACAATACAAACAGCAACAAGCAAAACAGTTTCTGAAAAAGGACAGATAGCCAACATCTATAGCAGCATATTAATATGAAACAACTTACCAATGATATTTTCATCCAGCAGCTGTCAGTTTGAATCCAGTCCAGAAAACAATGAATGTTATATATCTACTGTAGCCCACAGGAAGTGTCCAGACACACACCAACATTCCCACTTGCTCGGCTAGCAGTGGAGCTCATAGCAGCAGGCCATTTGTCAGACATGGAGGGTTGAGTTGTAGAGAGTGAGGAGAAGTTTGTGACCCTAACCCTAACCCTGCTTTTCAGAATCAGAATCAGAAATACTTTAAATTATTTTGCCCCATTACACTGCTAACACTGACAGAATACGACTATCTAGTTTACCAATCAGAGTAGAGAGCGAACACCTGCACCTAAAATAATGCACACATGCATAATGAACATCACCTCTTTATTTTATTTAAACTGATTTCAGAAACGCTCTGGTTAGGTTGTCTTTACACTTTTATTGTCATTGTAAACAGATGTGAAATTGTTTCTGTATTAAGATTACAAAAAGCACAGGAATCATCAACATCTATAAACTTAGCAATAATACTACTAACTGGGTATATATTATGCAGTATTTTAACACATACATACCCCTGCATAAGTCAGTGCCCCACTTGTGCCCTCCCCGTCAAAAATGTCTGGAAACTCCCCTGGCCTCACCCATTTTGAGTCACCGCCTGCCCTCTCATAAATGAAACACAGTCCCTTACTCCCACCCTACACTTCAAACACTTGCTGTGCGTCCTATCATAAAAAATAATGGCTCATTGTTACTCGTTTCAGTAATATCATCTATAAGGACCCGGTTTATGAGGTTTCTGTGATGAAACCTACAGAACTGCCCCTCAGACCTGATTGGTGGATTCATTCTCTCTTGCTGTCACTGCCCTTTAGTTTACTTTCCTCAGCAGGAACAGACCAGATCCGCTTGATCAGGTTTAGACCATGTACTGTCAATTATTATCAGTAGATAATAACATCATTTTACATTATAATACATCTCCATTATTGAGCATGGTGCATACTATCCATATTGTACAGGTTAGAAATATATATATACATATATCTCCTTATATCTTAAGAGATGTATGCACATGCTTGTATTTTTTTACAGGTTGATTATTTACTGAAAGGTGTAAAATTGTGTAAAAACAGAGTTTAAAATGAGTAAAAAAAGGACATTTATAAATAGGAGACGTGAGTGAGGCCTCAGGATTACAATATGCAGTAGATTTTTGACTTATATCTTTAATATTAGGATTCGTCCTCTACCATTTGTCCCCAATAAAGTCAATCTGCTGACCTCTGGTGGTTGACTTCAGGATGGCCTGTGGGAATGTGCAAAAATAGTACATTTGAACAACAAAATACATATACTACCATAATAATTTGAGATTAATCAGGATAGTTTTTTAAGGTGTAAACTATTTAACAATACTGATTGATGAATAATGATTGTGCATTATGCTGGTGGAATCATGTGGCTTATAGTACCTTGGATGAAGACCTTTTTTTTCTAGAAACCTCCATGCTGTAAGCTTGACAATAAGGCTAAAAATAAATTAATTTTAGTCAGAAAAAACACATGCACATTTCACCATCTCTCTTTTAATTGAAAATATTATACAAAGTATTTTCCATGAACATAAATATGAATATGCACATTAATGTCCACAGTTTAGGCCTAATGTATACAGAAAGTTTGGCCACCAGTTTGTCCACAGTAGTTCTACAATCCATCATAACTGACTGACAGTGAGCACTTCTTTAGTCAGGAAACATTTACTATTTATAAAGTCTGCTCATCTGCTCTTATACATTACTGTATAAAAATAAAGGCTTGTCGAATACATTTTAATGTTCATAATGTACACTTTTTAAATGACCCATCCGTAGCTGTAAAGACGCTGCAGTAAGTTCTACCCATTCACTTTCAACTTCCCACAGGAAATCTTTCCATTTTGCTGCGATGTATTAAAAACAATACAAATCTCAACAAAGCTTCCACATACCGTACAGCTAACTTTTGTTTTGCTGCCACTGTCCTTTCAGCTTGAGTCAGACAGATGACAATGAGATTGTAAAGGATGCAAAACAACAAACATGTGCTCCAGTGTACTGACAATACAGCAGAAAAGATAGTATTATCACTATCATTATACATACAGTATATATTTTTTCTTTTCTTTTCCAAATCCAAAAGATATTCAAAAAGGCCTTTGTCAGTCTGTCCAGGGTTTCGCAGGCTTCTTTGGGATTGCTGCGGCCTAAAATTTCTGATTTCACGACAGCTTTTCTAAAAAACTGCAATGCATCTCGTGATGTTTTTAGGCAGTTTTTCTCATTAATTCAATTAAAAATTCAAAGCAACTTGTTGCAGTGGAATTTAATTTCCATTTTATGTCTCAAACCTGCAGGAAACTACACTGATTGGTCAAATCTGTCCAAAAGTTGGATTGGACAATATTGTGGGGTCACGCAGAATTGTGTTAATTGTAGCTTTTGCAACTTCCTGGATGGACTTTTTATAGAAAAACTTATTTGATACAGATCACTTTGAACCATTTAGTGTATTCATTTGGGTACATTCTGACTCTGAAACAAGATCGTAAACCCCATGCACTGCCAACAACAGTCAGATGCTGGTAGGTTGCAGGACCATGTAGTAAAACCTCACAATTAACCACAACACACTAGAATGACGTCACTGTGTGTGGTGGTTAATTGTGATTTGTTTTCTGCGATAAAGATGTTTTGAGTGTACAAACTAAGCTTACATTGTAAGCAAGGTCAGAATCCCAGTGACTGAGTGGAGCAGTCTCTCAGAGAGGAGGGCCTCTGTGTCATGTATCATCAGCCAGCAGTTGTTCTCATTCCTAAATACTAACTGAACAAAGACCACAGCACTGAAATACATGAATCCTGTTTTGAAATTCTAAATATGCCCAAATATTTAGATTTTAAATGGAAAGTAGCTGTGAGTCAAAGTCCAGTCCTTATTTGGTTCAGTAGTTATATTTAATACAATACTCTGTAGGTTGTTTTGAATTTACAAATGTACTCCCCCAACTTTAAATTTCATACAAGCAGATGGTAGAAGATCACTAACTAGGCACCTAAGAGTCTTCACATTGATTTAGAGCAGGGGTCTCCAACTTTGTGAGAGTGAGGGCTCCCTAAGAATGGTCGTTAAATTGATGCTTTCGATAGAATAACACAGCAGTGTAGTCATTCCCATATACAGGGTTGAACAATTCCATTTGGAATCGTGGGGAAGGTATGGTATGAAGGAACTTACGAGAGATCGATTAATATGAACTAAGAGTAAAATGAATTGATAGATCATGAAAATGTAAAAGCCCAACTCAGAGAAAGAGCACCTAATAAAGGCTAGTCTCAATAGACTTCATGAATTCATAAAAACATCAGTAATATATTTAAATGTTTTGACACAATAGAACCCACTTATACATTCCCAGTGACTGGAACCAGTTGCAAAGGTTGCTAAAACTGCACACCTTTATAGCATTATCCTCCTTCAGTAACTCAGTACATGCGTTAGTTTCTGATCACTGCACCTGCAGTGCTATGATTGAGATTTAGATTACAGAACATGCTCTGTGGGCACCTCATATGCTACTCACAGGCTACCAGGTTGGAGACCCCTGATTTAGAGAAAATCTATACCTGTTCCCATTACCACTTCCTGGCAGTGTCAATCAAATGTGAAAGAATGTTTAAGCTCTAAAAAAAACCCTAAAGCCTTTCTCTTTTGGCAGTGAACCAGAATGCTTCCATGTCCATTTAAACCCCTGCTGACCTACACTAGAAAACAAACCACAGCATATAAAGAGAGCATGTAGAAGTAATGAAGTGTTACATACTGTATATCTTTGGTTCCGTATCCAGTATTGCAGGCAGACCTGTATCATACAGCATGTTCCATACAGGCTGTGGCCAACAATATGCTACGTCACACATTTAACAGAAAATAAATACCATATTTACAATTTCAACGCTGCAGGCAACTTTAAATTATTACAACTCAAGTGTGGATGTATTAGCACAGTCGCCATACTGCAGTTCTGAACAGTGCTCAGTATTATAAGAAGCTTTTGCAAATCTGTGTTTAAAGAATTGAGTCTAAGAGCATTTTATAAGCTGAACCACAGACAGAAGTAAAGCCAAAACAAGGATTAGAATACTTTATCATACGTATAATGTTGTCTTATCTTTCTTTCCATAAGTCTGCTGCAGCAATATACTCATTAATACAACGTCACATCCCTTTGAGCAACATTCTCTCCTCCGAACAGTGCTGATATAATGTGCTTAAACCTATTTTGGTCTTGATAATTCCTCCCTTAGGTAGTTTTTAAGTAAAGGTGATGGAAATACCGCAGACCTGCACAACCTTCCACTTAGTTAATCTGTGTATTCATCTGTGGGACACTGTTTACTTTGTGGAATTAGTATGGCAGGAGGAAAAATATATATAATACACCATTTAAAAGCTAAATTTAAAAAAAAAAAAATATAGATAAATAGAAAAGAGGATACTGAACAAATGTATGAAAATCGTATCTATACATAGAATGTATACAGTGCATACAGAATATAAAAGACATAAGTATACTTAGAGCAAGTAAACAGTCTATGTCTGAAAGTCTTGCCATGAAAGCTTCTTGGCGCGAAAGCAAGCGTCAATACGTGAATTTGACCTTTTGATCTACTGGAATTCTTTGCTAAATAGTAATTAAAGCGTTCCCTTTAAAAAACAAATCATCAGCTGACCCTTTTTGAGAGTGTGAAGGGGCAGTAACTCCACTGTTTTGCCAGCGCTGTCAGCTGTTAGACCAGAGATCCGGCCTGGTTCTGTGCAGGCACCATGATGGGCACCCCTCCCATGCGGGTGATGTTGGAAGCCGTGACTGTGGAGGTGGGCAGCGGTGGCGGGGAGGGAGTGGCCTGGAGCTGCAGCTGAGGCTGGCCGTAGGTCTGCGGCAGCGCCTGAGCCTGGGGCAGCTGGGTGTAGCGCTCCGGTCTGGGTAGGGAGCTCCCGTTGGTGCTGGCCTCTGAGGAGATGGGCTGTCCACGCGGCAGGGTGGTGTTGTTGTTGTAGCTGTAGTGGGTGGGGGTGGAGGCACCATGGTGGCGGGATGGCCGATAGCCGGCGGTGCTGCCCGTGGCAGTGATGATGGAGGCAGTGTCTGAGGGGGGGCGCTGGGGGTACTGCTGCAGGTGGTGGTGGTTGTTGTGGTGGTGGTGGTGGTGGGAGAGCTCTTTGTGGTGTGGGCTGGAGGCGATGGAGGACAGGGTGCCGTTCTTGGAAATGATATCTGAACCCATGCCGCTCTTAGCCCAGGACACACGTTTGGGAGCCTGAGCGTCCTCCCTGGAGGTAGACAGGACACAGTCAGGTTACAAAGCCAGACTGTGTGACATTTAAAAGAAGGAATAACTGGTTCCTCCATTTACAGCAAACAGTTGAATTCATAAGTTAACTCAATACACTCAGTTCTGCTGCTACACTGATTGATCAGTAGTCTTTGGTGGTTTAAGTTAGCTTATGTTAGCAAACTTACATGTTACATATACAGTATGAGATTTTAAATATTAATATAGCAGCAAACAGCTATTCTCTATGTAAAGATACAGTGGGGTCATGGTGTCACACTCCCTCTGCCTGTGTACAGCTCAGTAGAACGACTGAAACTGTTCTTATCATCTACATTGGTGAATTAAGTGAACAGTGGAAAGACTAACAAAGACATGTTTTAGTGAGTTTTATTGTTCTGGTCTGAGATGCTGGTGCTCTAGATCTAGTGAATTTCTAAATATATAACCTTTAATAAAAATAGATTTTTGTATAACAGATATCCCCAAGGCAGTTCTTGATGACTCTTCTCTACTTGTAAGTTAAGTTATCCTTTATTAATCCCAGTAGGGAAATTCATTACCTGCATTTGACCCATCCTAATATTAGGAGCAGTGCACTGCAACAAAAAGGAATCTCAAGAAAGTAAAAAAGGCTTGTTTCTGGGAAATGAGACTTATTTTTTGGCTAAAAAGAAAAATAATCTTGTCAAGCATGTTTTGCGTTAGTAGAGTAATCTGGTTTTAAGAAAATATTTCTTACTTTGTCTTAATAAGATATCACAGTTAATATTGAGCTAGATTTAACCAGTAACAACAATGGTTTGCATAAGGTCCCAGCAGAGGAACAAGATTATTTTCCTTGTTTTAAGAGTAAGACCACTTGTATAACTTGTTTAACAGAAAGTCGTCTTGTCTCAGTGTTGGAAATGAAGCAGCTGTTTTAGTTACTTAGTAATTAGTTTTTCATTGTTTTAATGAAAAATGCTAAAAATAAGACAGTCACTTACTTTTATTCTGCTGTTTCTAGAAACTGTCTTATTGGAAGATTTAGTTTGATTAAAAAGGTACAAATGATTACATTCAGCTTAATAAAGTGAGTAAAGTGAGTTTCAATTGCTTGTAATAAGCACAACTTGCTTACATATTTAACATTTCTGGCCTTGCAAGCATAAGGAAAACATGCAAACTCCACACAGAAAGGCCCTGTCCTAGCTGGGATTTGAACCCCAGCTTAGTAAAAGTTATATAGTCTTGCTTTAAACTGTCCCATATACACCGATCAGCCATAACATTGTGAGCATAGATGAAGTGAATAACACTGATTATTTGGTTATCATGGCACATGATATAATAATAATTTAAATAATTTAAATAATCAGATTAACTGATAATGAAAATAATTGTTAATTGCAGCCCTAGGTGGCAGGGGCAGATCTAGAGAAAGATTCATGGGGTATCCAGATAGTGGCATGGAGACTATGGGGGTGGCAGAAATATATGCTGATTTAATCACAAACAATCATCAGTCCTTTTGACTGAGCAGAGAATAAAGTTCATGTAAACAACTTTTAATCATAGCACATTTTGTAAATGCTGCTACAATGGCTACTTGGAGGTGAGCCACTTGAACTCACTTGATTTCGTTGGCCATGTCGTCCTCATTGTCTCGCCGCCTCTTCACCAGGAAAAAGAGGCAGAGGAGGAGGAGGAAGATGAAGCCCACCACTGAGCCCACTGTGGCGCCGGCAATCATCCCCACATTGGTGGCTACAGGAGGAGTTATGGGACACATAGTGATTACATGTCACCAAAGCACGCATACGTCTTTGTCTGTTACTCAAAGGTTGTAAATGAGTCTGTATGACAGAAAGAACAGGAAATGTTGGTGTTACATGGTGGTTGCTTGTGCTGTTGTGTGCTACGTACATGTGACGATCTCCAGGTTGATGAGGCAGGTCTCCGCTCCGGCCGAGTTGCTGGCTGTGCACTCGTACTTCCCTGACATGTTACGGCTCAGGTTGTTCAGGTTCAGAGTGCCGGTCTTCTCGTCTAAAATAGCAGAGAATGAACACATTTTGCCTCTTTATGTGGCATTTGTTGTGTACAGGTTTCAGAATGCAGGCATTGCACATTTTAGGCATTGTATTATCTCAACTGGCTTGAAAAATATAGTGCATATAGTTGCTGTAAATTTAAAAAAGAATCTCTCCAGGGGAGCATGTCCCCGGAATCCCCTAGGTTTGGACTAACCCAATATCTGGCTCCGCCCCCTGTACACATGACAACAGAAAAATCAGACTTCAGATGCACCCGTTAATTGACATATTAGACTTTGGGCACTATGAATATTTGACATTTTATGTGTAATTATACTCTTCAGATGACGAGTTATCGTTTTCATTACCTGTGATAATGAATTACTACACAACAGACAAGGCAAGAAAAGTCTGTTAAAAACAGCTCCGGACCGCATAATACAAAAAAACATTTAGTTGGAGGAGCAAATCTCACAAGAACCTTCCCAATGAAAAAATGAGAAAGCATTTCTGGCTGACAGTATCTGCTAAAGTGAGGTCTGCGCTAAGTTGAACAAGGATCCGGATGCTCTGGGTGTGCAGTTCTGGAGCACTTTTGGAGATGAATGAACCAAATCAGAAAAAAATGATCTAAAATCAAAAACTGGGTTACAGTACACTTCCAGAAACATGAAAGGTAATATGGAACAATGTAATATGTCTAAGAATGGTGACAATGGTATAAAACAATATACTGCTGCTCAGGACATATCGCTCTAATCACATAAAAGCTCTCCACACAATCACATTGGATTATATCCTCAGAGTCCAAAGTTGCTCTTGAATCCCAAAGTTACAATAACACTAAACAATATCTGAAATGATTGATATCTTAAACATGTTCATAAAATACCAGACCTTTTTCACAGCAGCCTTTTTGATATGAAATAGTAGGGCAAACACAGGTGTTACCAATGGTACTGATTAAGATTCTGTTCCATTCAGGTCAAACAGAGTCAGGGTGCTGCAGATGTGCATGTTGGGTCACTGGACAGGCTCTGCTACACTAAATGGAACTGAACCTTAATTAGTATCATTGGTAACACCTGTGTTTACCTTACACTGTAAAATCTGACAAGTTGATCTTACTCAAAAAAAGGTCTATGAAACCAAGTGCCTTGAAAAAGATATGTGAATAGAACAATTAGTCTTAAGTTATGTTTACTCAATATCTACTTCTTATGCATACTTAAATTTAGTTGTACTTGCTTAATTTTGTGAAGTTGTTACAACTTAAAAATGGCAAGTGAAATTAACTTTTTCATGTACTATTTCATGCTGTGAAAAATGTATCTTGTTCACCATCACACAGGTTTCTAGAATGAGAATAATGCAGAAACTCAGGTGAGTCTTTCCTTGTTCAGCAACTCTAGCAACACACGCAGGTACATACATCTTACTTATAAGTGAATAATAATAATAATCTGTTTCTGATTATCCACTTACTGAGCATGGGTGAGAAGAAGACCTCATTGGTGGGACTGGTTTTCTTCCACCTGTACAGAGGAATGGGCTTCCCAGTGCTGGATGTGCATGTCAGAGTCACATTTCCCTTCAGCACCGGCTTCCCCGACATAGAGCACTTAGGAACAGCAGGAGGGACTGAGAGGAGAGGATTACAAAATCTTTATTTTGTTAGATTACACAACAAAATATATGTAATTCACTCAATAATATTTCATAGTCAAGCTGTATGTATGAAGTGAAGTAAATGTCTTTTTACCCTTCACGTCCAGGCTGAGCTCAGCAGTGAGGCCCGGAACACCAGGGATGATGATCTGGCAGAGGTAGCGTCCTGAGTCGGACTCCTGGGTGTTGTTGATGTACAGCGACACATCGCGCGAGGGCATGCTGCTGGTGAAACCAACGCGGCCCTTGAACTGGGGGCTGCCCACGCTCATGAAGTCTTTGGTGTAGGAGATGATCTGGACAAGAGAGAAGACAGGTCAGGAACAAGTATTTGTCCATATTTGTGAACGACGGAAGAAGCAGTTTCATTGACATCCACATCAGTACGATTGCATTGGTGGTTATCCTGGGTCAAAAGAATCAGAGGGATTTTTAAGCCTAATGTAACCCACGTGTAGTTAACAGAATACTCAAATACATTTAGGACCAGTGTCTAGGTTCGTAGGAGGAGTTGAAAGAAAATGACAGACACAATAAGCAACCGGAGCCACAGGGTACTTTAACTTCAAATGTGAATGTATTGAAAGTTGTATAATGAAAAAATAACAAAAGCTCCTTTCTAAACCAGGACTCTGGAACACAAATAGTTTCACAGTGTTTTAGAGTACAAATTAACATAAAACACCTGAGAAATATAATACTCAACGCAGTTCAAATCCACAAAGAAATGTCTTTGGTATGGAATAGAGTTCAGGATTAATAAAGTTCAGGATTCCTTTGATCCACTCAAGTTCCAGTTTAGTTAGTTGTCGTCCGTTCAGCTAGCTTTAGTCAGATAGTCAGTTTCAGTTTCAAAGTGCTTTAGTTCTGTCAAAAGTCATATGGTAAGGCGTGAAGTTGTCAAATGATGAGGAATGAAGGCCGGGATGGTCTCCTCCTCTGGACAAAGGTGGTTCCAACTCCTTGGAATAAGGAGGGGATCTGGTTCAGTACTGGCTCGCCATCTCCTGCCTCAAGGAGAATTCAAAATCCAAATCTAAGGGTATCTCCAGTGAATCTCAAAAACCTAGCCAAGACTCTGCCAAAAGCATTTAACTCCTGGCACACAGATCATAGAATCCCCTCTTCCACTCCTCCTATGTGTCGTCTCAAGGTTGCCTTAATTTAATTTATCCACGTTCTTTTTTGTTTCAGCTTTACGAGTTTATAACTAACTCGTCTGCTTGTGTTGTCGCTTTGACTGCGCTGCCGAACTTCAACCTGGAGGGGTGGGACTTAATTCCCCTCTCCAATCAGATGTCTGTATTGACTAATACAGCCAGTAAGAATCAAGGCTAAGCAACCTTACTTTGACTGACACATTTCTTAGCAAACAGAAAGTAAGAATGAGAATAAAACAAAACTTATAGTATCTATTTATCTACTGGGTTACACTAACATGTCTTGTAAAATTGTAATGATTCCACCAAATGTTCGAGAAATTGCAGAGTAAACTGAGTAACGTGGAACACACTTTGTTCCCCACAGATAAAGTCTTCTCATAGAATCATGTACTGCACATTTGTGTTCCACTTCCATTTACCTAGGCTTAAAAGACATTGAAAGGATTCTTCCAAAATGGAATGTGATATAATGCAACGTGGTGCTGGAACACGAGGCAGGAACACACTTGCCGTTGAATTCTGATGTTTCGGCATGTAACAGGAAGTTGTCTTAACTTCCATGTTCCTTTTCTGGTTGGAGTCCCACCCTGAACACATGCAAAAATTCCGTCATACTCATAGCACCACCTACTGGAAACAGGAAGTAAGCCTCGTATGGCAATCATAATCTGATTTACGTGACATTCGCACATTGTGAGGGGCTTCCTCTTCCTTCCTGAGTCTGAAAGCTAGTCAAAGTTGATTAAAGCTGGATTTAAAAACCTGATAAAATTACTGTCAAACTCCAGAGCTGATTGAGTCACTACCACCTTATTGCGTGGTGGCCAATTAGGTGCGTTGTGAGACGTATGTAGCTGAGGTGAGGGGATAGAGTGGTGTGTATGATTGAGGGCTTTAAACTTTATCGCTCCTGATGAGCAGGTTGGCACCTTGAATGCCAGCCTCTGTACATGAAAGTGACAAATGTTGTGAAGCGTTGGTCCAGTGGTTCCCAACATGAGAGTCAGGACCCCCCTGGTGGGGGTCACCAAAGCTTCACTGGGGATTGCGAGGCCTTCTATTAAGGGGTGTAAGAAAACTTAAAAAAATACACAGTAGGCCTGTATCTCATCGTCCAGCATTAAAAAAGTATGCAGTTATACCAACCAGACAGCTTATAGAACAACCATCAGGGAGAAGTAAACATTGAAATTGTCAAAAAAGAAGAATATAAGATGAAATATCCATAAAATATAGAATTTAGTTAGGGGTTGGCAGTTTAGTCAATGATATAATAACTATTACAAATAGGGGTGCCTTAAGGGAAAATGTTAGGAACCACTGCATTAGACCATAAAAGTACAAAACACCCATATGGCCCACAGTAAAAGCAGGACAAAACAAGACTGAACTGTTTTTTTCAATTCTCAGCTTTGTCAGAAGTTAGCTGCTGGGCTGCATACCCTGCGGATGGCTGTGCATCACTGCAACACAGTAAACTCTCTACAGAGATTGTGGCAACTCGGTTTGGCTTTGAGGTAGTGAGAGCTTGTTCTTTTTATTCATCTTTTTGGATACAAATGACAGTAAAGCAGAGTGAGAGTGAGTTGTTGGATGGCTGTCCAGGCATATATATATATATATATATATATATATATATATTTATTTTAAAAAAGCCTCATTTTTAATCAACTGTGTCTTTCCCAGCTCTCTGGATTCTCTGTTCCTCTGTTTTCTCTTTGATTGTGATCCTCTTTGGTTCATCCATCTGCACAGCCCAATAATCTGACCCAGGCCAGGTCTCTAGATAATGCGTAAAAAAACCAATACAATGCAGGGTCGAGGAGGGGGCTGTTCAGCCGGGCTTGTTACGCAAATCCCCCCTGGTTCATTTCATTTCGATGATTTCATAAATGATCTTATTTGGAAAACACATTTATCTTAATTCAATTAAAGTGTGTGTTTTCCCCAAAGCAGAAAAACACTTGCAGTAAAGACGTGATACAGTACTTGTATGAAAGCTTTAAGCCTTTTTTGTCTTGGATTAATTTCTAAGGGTTTACAAAAGAAGAGCTTTGCCAGATTAACAGTATAAAAACAGGAAAACATCCTTCATTACTGTAATCCCTGATATCATAACCACAGCAGGCAACATAAAAAGCTTTCACTACCAGGCTGTAGATATTATATTGGATATGGAGCCAGATTTGAAAAAATATCACATATGACTGTCTTACTCCTATTGGCTTCCTTACCAGCTGGGTTTGGTTGGAGACAAAGTTCCAGAGGATGGTGTTGGTGCTCAGGTCAATGTTTGGATCTGTGCTGTACGTGGCCCTCAGGACAGCCATATTACCCTTGATCACATCCATACTGGTTTGAGGCATCTGGATTTGGGCCCATATTCCTGGATGCAGGAAGAAGAAAGAGAAAAAGGAAAACAACGATATTTTTTTAAATCAATGCAGATCTGTATTCACTCATTTGCATTTCATATTATGTCGTTACTCATCTCAGTTGCGACTTTCAATAAAACTAGACACTTCGTGTGTCCTGTAAGAAATGTTACAACCGCACATATTTAGGTAAGTTATGATCTAGTCCCACATTATTTATAACAACCAATAAAAATGAACAGTGGTAACCGATAATAACAGCATCTATATTAAAACACGGTTCTACTAAGCATTAAAGCTCTTGCACAACATATGGAGGGTCGTCCATCTACAAAGATCTAAAAATGACAGAGGCATGGCACTGCCTAATACAGGCTGGCTTAAGTTTTGGTCTCACTTTCACAACCAAGATGACCATTCTTCAGGGGTGGCAATGGAGTTGAGATCTACCCAAAATATTTCCATTCCAGCACTGCTCAGGTCCTCACTTCCTCTCCCCCGAAATAAACAATATAATAATAATAATAATCTGGTTGTCCGGTTCTCAGTTCAGAAAATATTTTGGTTTCCATGATTTGTTCTCTCTCAAGTCCTATATCCATCTCTTCCAGAATGCACACCAGGCACCTGACACATACACAGCTGATGTGTTTCTTAGTTTTGTCATATTTGCTGAAACTTTCATTATATCCTTAAAGTAGTTCATGAGACATTTACAAGAATCCCCCTGGCCTAAATGAAAACAACCAATCAGAGCTATGAAACATATAAAGACACTTTGGGTTGGAGGCTTGAAGATAGTTTATTGCTGATTCTCATTCCCAGGGTCCCAAACCGTCAGTATTTGATGCCCCAGGAATGAGACCTAACCCCACTGTAGCCCTTTTTGGCACCACTGGAGTGGATGACATACGCCTGACTCCATTCAAATGCCCTCCGCCCACCCACGTTAAGTGGCCAAGGGACATTATGTCCTGTCAAAGCCAAAAGGGAACCTTTCCTGAAATACCTTAAGAATCTTCAGCCAAACTAAAGACTTATTCCTTCACTCTCTTTTTGTCTTTCTGTTGATTTCTATTAGTTATACAGTCTGTATAAGTGAATCAACTTCTAAACGCCCCCTTTTTTATTTCTCTCTTTTCTAAATACAAAGCCTGACTTCCAGTAACTTCCTGTATTACTCCAGGGATGAAACACTATTTTAAATATGTGATTCTAGCTTGTACACGGGGCTAGTGGGGGAGAGGGATGATTGGGACAAGATTGCTCTATATGCTCCTCTATCATAGACGTGCTTGTTAAAATTGGTGCACATTCTACAAATTTGTGTACAACATATGAACATAGTTTGTTTGTATTTGTGTAAATCTTTTTTTTTTTTTTTTTTTTTTTTTTTTTTTTTTATTATTTTATTATTATAATATTTTATTTTTATTATACCACACCAACCAAACACCCCCAACAACACCCCAAACCACAACAAACTTTTTTTTTTTTTTTTTTTTTTCCCCTCCCCCCCCCCGCCCCCCCCGCCCCCCTTTTTTTTTTTTTTTTTTTTTTTTTTTATTTTTTTGTTTTTTTTTTTTTTTTTTTTGGTTGGGTTTGTTTTTTTTTTTTAAAAAAAAAAAAAAAAAAAAAATGGTTGGTGGTGTTGGGAAAGAAAGAAGGGTTTTTTTTTTTAATAATTAAAATTTTTCCCCTCCCTCCAGGCACAGGAGAAATAAGACTCAAAACTTTGAGATTGGATTCGGCTCACTATTGCAAAGTACAAGTATCTCTAACAACTTAAAGATCCCATTCAGACATATAAGAAAAGCTTCCAGAATCTCTGAATATGCAAATGTTGTTCATTTCTAAAGTTTTGCTGCTGGACACAAGATGTCTCCTACTTCACTGTAAAGTCCATTCTCGGTGGATGTGTACTGGTGGCTTAAAATCAGATGTTCCATGAGCACAGAGAAACTTTCCACTTTCAGCAGATGGATGAAAACATCCTTCTAGTGTCAAACTCTGCACAGACATCATTCAAACAGCACACTGTGGGAACAAGAACAAACACTGATTGTTGATTTGATTTTTAGCTGATTATTGCATTCAGTACAACAACTACAATCTACTGACTTCAAGGGCTCACTGGCAGTCAAATGTAGTGTGCATTAACAGCCAGAGAGGGGCAGCAGAGAGCCAAAACACATCTGTTACTCACAGAAACCAGCCTGAAATCCACTTTCTGCAAATTTATATTTACGGGTTTTTCTTTTGAAAATCAGTTTATAGATGATATCCACTGAAAAACTAGTCAATGGGTTAAAATCACTTCTATTCACTCGAGCACACTGTAACTGTGTGACAGTACATGTTAGACTCAGACAGCGGTTACTGTTGCTCAGTGGCTGACTTAATGTATGTTTACAGTAATTAAGGCGTTTGGACATCTTCTCAAATGAATGGCCACCTCCTTTGGTGGAGAAATGATTTTGCTTTGGATCATATTGTTAGTCAACATAAAGTGTGCATCTGCCCTTTTACTTCCGCATCTGTATCAGCAATCAGCCAGAGATAATCAGCCAGAGATAGTATAAAGGAAGATGGATATACGGAGATGATGGTCTCTCTCTCTCTCTCTCACTCTCACACACACACACACACACACACACACACACACACACACACACACACACACACACACACACACACACACACACACACAAGGGCGACCTTGTTTTTTTCTGTATTTTATCCCTTTTTCATCTTCATCACTCTCCCCTCACTCAGCCTCTCTCCTGCTCTTCTCTCTCTCTCATCTCTAACCTTTCCACCTCTTCTCTACACAGGATTTCTCTTTCTCCCCCTCAAATAATATTCCTTTTAACAAGTCCAACATGGGGAAAAAGTGTACCTGAGTCAATTTTGATCAGTCTCAAGTGGCTGCCAGCATTAAGTGTGTGTTCATCAGGAAGCATGTGGCAGGTGTGTGCACATTTTTTATAAATTGATGGCATTTCTGCATGTGTGAACCAGTGTGATTGCCAGGGCTTCATGTGAATACTAGTGCAGAATGATGGAAATCTAGCTAATGACATCCACTTATGTGCACAAACACTCATCCACTACACTGCACTCCAGAAACAGTGATTTTCAAGCCACATGTGCATATTGTATTAGCCTACTTCACTGTACTGCAACATTCCTACTAATTAGCACCGCTGTCACAATGGTCACCAACAAGAATATTTTACAGGAAGTGATGCAACCAAGTGTAAGCGTAAGTCCAATGTCAAAGTGTGAAGCAGTGTTATGTCCAGACTCATCAGTGATAGCTGAACCTACCTCTGCACCGAAGAAGAAACTTGGTCCACTAATGTCATGGTACATGAACTGTGGGTATTGAAGTCTGCAGTATTTAAATAGTTGCCTTGGGCTTGCTGCCATTCGGGGCCGAGTTTCCCAGTGCTGCTTTAAAGTCTCAATGAAATAACATCTTTGGAGTTGCCCAGCTTGCCTAATATGTGCTTTCCTCTGAAATACAGTAGGGTGGGGACAGTGAAAATGGTGAAATCAGCTAAAGAGAGAAAGGTGAAGCTGTAAGGCTCTGATTGAAATGAGTTTTTATTTACAGCTCCTACTTCAGCACAACATATACTTTTAGGCATTTTCTTTCATATTTAAACCTCTAATAACTGAATTAGGGCTGTGGAAACAAATTGGGAACACAACATTGACATATGATAACCTGTTAAAGGTCCAGTGTGTAGAGCTACAACAATGCACCATGTAAAGAGATCTCCACAGAGCGTAGGTGTAGGTATCAGTTTCTCTGTCACTGTGGAGACGGATGGAGCTGACAGTGCTGACAGAGACAGAGTGTGTGTAGGCTATACTCCTGTAAAAACACTTTTGCTAATAAAGAGAAGAAATTAAAATATAAACAGAGGTGAGGGAGGAGATAAAAAAAAGGACAGCGGAAGAAGGGAATGTGCTGAAAAGAAGAAGAAAGGAAGGACAAGGGATGGCAAACAAGACGAAGAGATTCATTGTGTCAATTGCTCTTTAGACCCTAAGAAGATTTGCTGTAGCAGTGAGAAGCAGAGCTCTTGTCTGGAGAGATGCTGACTGATGGATGGATCAGTGGACATGTAGAGATGATAAAAAGAGGCTTAAACATAAACATAATGCGTCACTGTGGAGTGGCTCTCTGATGATTGCAGTAAGCCTGTAACAGACTCCACTTCTCGGACAGAAGGATGGATGGAAGGATGGATGGATTGACGGAGGAACAAGGGGACAAGGATGCCATAACAGACAACGCAGTCATCCACCTGTGTTCTTAAAGCAACAGCAAGTGGAGTTTGAACTTTGACTTTTTATTTTTGGGAAATACACCTATTTGTTTCTTGTCTAGAGTTAAACAAGAAGACTGATGACTCTCATGTCTGTACGCTAAATATGAAGCTACAGCCAGCAGCCGATTAGTTTAGCTTAGCATACAGACTGGAAGCAGGGGTAAACAGCTAGAAGGCTCTGGCCAAGAGTAACAAAATCCACCATCAGCACACTAACCAACACATTTTATCTTGTTAGTTTAATATAATTGGGTTTTTGGGCTGGACTATAGGACTTGACCTTCTCCCTGTGTTTGTGCTAAGCTAAGCTAACCATCTCCTGGCTGTAGCTACATGTTTAACAGACAGATGGAGTGACATCAATATTCTCATCGGACCCTTAGAAAGAAAGCAAATAAGCATTTCAGTAGCGTCGCCATAGAGGGGGCCACACAGAAACAATCGCTGGGCCCCCCCGAGGCAAGGTATGCTTTAGGGCATGGCTACCATATGACTGATGAATCAAATGGGAGTGTCGTTGTGGGGTCAGAGGGACCTACGAGGTTCCAGCTTTGCTTGGATATGGTGCTTACTTGCTATTGTGGAAAATAAAAAGTAGTATTTTTCTTCTAAAAGTGCAATTTGTGACCAGTTGTGTGCATACAAGACTTCACAGCAGGCATCATACCGACACCAACATTTCATTGGGGAAAATGGGCCAACTCTTCAGCTCCTCATTAGAGTGGATGGGCTCCCCTTCGTGATTTATCCAGATCACACGGCATATGATGGCCAAGTGCTGCTTTAAGAAGATTTCCTCACAGAAATCCTCCCTGATTCCGATGAGAGTGCACGTCCCCACCACAGGAAAAGATGAATGAATGTATAGAGAGATGGAAAATGGAGGGATAAATTGAAAAAGGAACAAGGCCACATGGATCATATTCATAACATTTACTCCTCACTCTTTATTTGGTCAGTGAGGCTTAATCTTTCCCACTGTGGCAGACCTGATATCCACTCTGAGGGCTTCATGACGACTGGCTTTAAATATTCCATGGTGACTGATGGTGGGGCAGATGGGAGCGGGTTCACTCAGTGTGAACAGAATGAAGGGAGTAATGAGGTCTGGATGGGTCTCACTGGAGGTAATTTCACTAAGTCTGATTTAACAAGGTGTTTCATGGGTAGGTGGACAAGCTTTCTGCCTTCTTGCTGTAGGTGAGTGCACACTTGTAACAGGACTTTATGCAGGCTCGACACTTTGGAAACATGAGAGCAGTGCCCAAACATTTTTAGACCATGGCACCCCTTCAGAGGAAATGATTTGTCTTAGGACTGCAAGCCACCCAGCCCTCATATGTATACATATTCTTATTATTAGTATTAAGTTAAATTTAGGCACAGTCTCAACAATTTCAGAATAAAAGCCGACATTTGCTTTGCTGATTTACAGATAAATATTTAACTTGAAATAAACAAATACATTCAAATATGCTCATATTAGGGCTGTCACAATATCAAATTTTCAGCATGATTATCATGGCCAAAAGAATACACAATAACAATAGTATTGATTGATTGTATGGAAGCCCATTTCTGCCAATGTGACAGGGGGAAAAAAGGATTCTGTAAGTCATTATAACTTTCTCAAAATATTGACTTGAATTAGTGTCTGAAAATAATGAGTTTCTCAATATTTTCAGATGCTAAGTCAATATTTGGAGAAACTTTCTCATTATAATGTCTTACAGAACCCTTTTTAATCACATTGGCAGAAATGGGCTTTCATAATATTGTGATATCTATAGGAAATGAAAAAAAATGGCTATAAGTCAAATTCATATTTAACTTATATTGTGAGTTTTGTCTCTTTTTTGGTAAGCTACAATTAAAATATGAGTTCAAGGAGGTGGAGAGAGAGTCTGTAACCATAACTGTACAAAACTGTACAGAAACAACAGTTACACAGTGTGAACCACAAAGAAAGAGAACGAATAGAAAGAAACAGGAATACGATCATATGTGTACTATTAACATGATGTCAAGATTGACATTTTTAAACAGCACAGTTGTCGTCGCTCCTGGCTCAAATGTTCAACATTTTACTTCCAAATTAAAATTTGCTCATATTTAAAAGTTTGTGTTTAGGATTTAGTGACATCTAGCTTTGTAGTTGCAGATTGCAACCCCCTCACTTCACCCTCCCCTTCCAAACACAAATGAGAAACTACGTGAAAGGCGCAAAAAACACTAAAGGACCTATCTAGAGCCAGTGTTTGGTTTGTCCATTCTGAGAAGAAACATGGCTGTTCAACCTGGCAGACTCCTTCTGTAGATAAAAACAGTCCATTTTAAGGTAACGAAAACACAACAATTCTTATTTTCAGGTGATTATACACTAATGAAAACATACTGGTACAAGGTGTACAAGGACGAAACAATAAAAATATCTGTGCATTGCTTCACTGATTATTAAAAGCCCTGTATAATATTTCAATAATATTCCTATTATATCCATAAAGGGCGTTGAACATTTCTGGAAGGATTTAGGTTTTAACATACTTAATATAATGTTTATCAGCAATATAATTTATATTTAAACATAAATATCCCTAAAGTATATTAATTTCTGTTATGTGTTTTGCATTTTGTGACTTTATACAACTTTATCTTAGTTTCAATTTATCATACTAGTGCAGTGCCCGTAGGAAGTATGTATTGCTATAGAAAAGTGGGAGGTTAAGTAGCTTTTTCATGGATGGCCAAATGAGGTTGTGTTTGAAGGTGCAGCAGCTAGCTACAGACGAACATCCACAGATTCTGATTCCAACTTGTTGTCCTCGCGTATCCGGATCTCCTCAGACCGGAACAGACTCGGTCCGGACTCGTTCAGTGTCAGTAATCCACAACAGTCAGTTTAGATGCACAGAACAGGACCAAACAGCAAAATCCGCTGCAGGTATAAAGCCGCTCGCGCTGCTGCAGGTATAGATCAGCGTGTTTCTTAAGGTGTGTCGTGGGGGTGGGCTCTGCAGTGATTGGCTCTGGTGGCTATGGTTGACAATGCTAGTGGAATTCGTAAATCATTTATGAAATAATTTATTAACGGTATCTTTGCAGTCCAAACAAAGCCGACTTTGCACACCCTTAAACCACACAGCAGCCATGTTGAAACTCTCAGGTCAGTCTGATCCTGATCTGCAGAGATATTTATTTTATATAGACAGACGCATACACAGACAGACAGACAGAGATTTCTTGCTTTTATAGAGAGATGATATAAGGTGTAAGATATTTGTAAGATGTTTTTCTCAGTATAATACTATAGTAAATGTCCTGTATCAAGGCTCTCAATGTTTCTGCCTGTGCTACTGTGGTTATCAAAGGTGAACTCAGTTGGGGAAATATTCATAACAGACCCACATTAGGACTGTCAAACTATAGGCATCTGTGAGTAAAACTACTGATAAAAGCAAAACAATGTACTAAAGAATACAGGTTTTACTGACTGCACAAAATAGGGTTGGGCTAATATCACAATATAACTATTTCCCCTGATGCCGATATACAGTGTATCACAATATGGCAAATGAGTGCAAATGTACACATAAAACAACCAAACTGTTGTGTACAGAATGTAAAGACGTGACCTCTGCTTCAGTCTTACTGTACATCGATGAAATTCACTTTATAATAACTTAATTTTCACCAGAATTATTCTATTCTATTCTATGTGTTGTGTTTCCACTATGCTAATTTTATGAAAGCTGTTGGAATAAATGTATCAAAAACAATTCTGTTTAACAGGCCAGGATATTACACAGAATTCTACTGTAACTCTTTCAACACATCCTCTTTCCTGGTTGCAAAACAATAAGACCAGCTCATAATGTGCACTTAAGTCCACACATTATTCCTGCGTCAGTGTTGAATTCAGCGCTCTGAAAAATCCTTAATCATGTGTACCTATGATGTATGGATAGGACACGAGCCAACGTATCAGTGTTTGAAAACCAGACAAAACTGTCATCTAATTGCTGGACTGGATATATGAGCCTCAGAGCCAAGTGTGTATTGTACACATGAGTTGGTTGGCGTTCTTACCCTTGATGAGAACAGTTTGCTGTGTGTCTCTGTATGTGCAAATCTTTTAATTACAGGAAACACTTCAGACTGAGCATGTTTACTTCCACGGGCCTCGCTGTAGATAAAGCAGAAGCCGAGCAGCCTTTGATGAGGGTGACCTTAACTGGCATCTTTCATGCTAAAAAGATGGGTGGAGTGGGTCGGCCACTTCCTCCGAGAGGGTTATCAGCCACTTTGAGTAAACGGCTAAAGTGAGTGAGGTGGAGAAATACATGGACAGTGAGAATGCCATAAGTTTCTTTCTACATGATAATTTCAAAGAAGGAGCTTCAGCAAAAATCGAACTCTACAACAGCCTCATTAAAGAATAGGAGCAAAGAGACGAGAGGATGGCGGGATGAGACGGGAGCGATAAAAGGCAGGGAAATAATCTGGATGATCAGCAGTGAGAAGTAGTTCAGTGTTGCAAGGATGTCCCTACGGAGGATAACTGAGTCCTCTCTCTGGAGGCTGGGTGGAGACGTGATGCCACTCTCTCATGGAGATAAACTACTGAACCAACTCATGGGACGGCTTATCCCAATTTCACCAGATCTGACTTTGGATTGGTGGTTCTTCTGTCATCAAAGCAGGAAGAAATATGTGTGAGTACCACAGTATCAGGAGTTAGATCAAATGACAACAGCATGTAACATCATTAATGTTCTGACAAACGTCTGCATGTAGCAGTTTCATGTTTGCCTATGAAATGGTTCATCTACTCAGAAGAATTTTCTTTCACTGACAGGCTAGTGTACTTATTTGTTTGCCTTGTCAGTAAGCCGTACTTCCTTCCTTAGAAGGTGGTGTGCATATACGCCTGTCTTGGCAAAAATGGCAAGCAACTTTGGGTATTATATGTACAGTTAAATGTAATACGAGGATATTGACTAGTAGTCATAAATAAAATACCACTTTGGACTACATAAAACTATTAAGCTGCCCTAGTGGCTAAATAAAATTCACAAGACTTAATTTGGTACTGGGTAGGGGTGTAATGTAATCTGATATTGTGACAACCCTAATATGAGCACATTTTAATGTATTTGTTTGTTTATTTCAAGTTAAATATTTATCTGTAAATCAGCAAAGCAAATGTTGGCTTCTATTCTAAAATAATATTATCTGTATCTATATCTCCACTTAAATACAAAAGTATCCGCTTCATTTGCTTGGTTAAATTGTGTTCTACTGCTAAAGGGATTGGAAATGTGACCAGCAACAGCAAGCCGGTCATTTTCAGAGGATACCAACCATGACCTGTACACTCTCACCACCCATCTAGCTAGGTTGTCTCATTTTACCAGGTGGTTTTACTAATTAAGTAACTTTACTCTCTCTCTCTCTCTCTCTCTCTCTCTCTCTCTCTCTCTCTCTCTCTCTCTCTCTCTCTCTCTCTCTCTCTCTCTCACACACACACACACACAAAATGTATAAAATAACATAATATTATAACCATACACTTACATTGAACTTTACTTTCAAAAAATGAAAAAAGTAAGTCTAAATGTGTGACTGTTAATGAGTGGTAATACAAACAGGGTTTTAACAGTGAGAGAATAAAAGTCAGAATTGGGGATATTGCTTTTTTTGTGTGTATACAGTGGGAGAAGGACCAGATGAATTTAAAGTTGGTCTAAAAAGATTAAAAAAATTAGAAAAGCTGTCTGGGCCATTTTGTGTTGAACTTTTAAGACTAACTAACTTCAGCTCTTCAGTCCCTTCTACTGTCAAGTCACACAAGGAGCTAGGCTTCAATACCACATCATGAAGTAAAAATAAAATGATTAATGGACCTCAGAGATCCTGCCACCACTTACTGCCCACACTTTTAAATAAGGGTTTGAAACTTCCAGCTAACAGAAGGACTATTACTGTCTTGTTTATTGCACATGTCAGCTCATAAAATATAATGTACAATAGTTCTTTAATGTGTTGTACATTAGCATTGACATAAACAGAAATCTCTCTTCTATTCGGCACTGAATTATTTAGCCTAACATCACACACTCACAGCTAAATGTTTCAACTCTCAACCTTCACTAAAAATATGCATATACCGTGTATGAATATTTAATAGAGATAAATCATCAGATAAATAAGACAACATATAGTGTAAACATATCCACACCAAAAAGGTGTGCATACTATATGCCAGTGGATAGAATTAAAAAAAAAGTTCTATCTAAACACATTTCATTAGTTTTCAATGACAACTGCACATTTCTAATAAACATCATTGGATGATTGACCTGCATTCTTGTGCCAGGCTTAAAAAATTTCACACAACAGGACAAATGAGATTTATATGCTGCTATCACATGGATTCAGGCAGACAGTAGACGGCAAACCGGATGTTACGTAAGTGCACAAGAGCACGATGGTAAAACTAGGCAAGGCCAGCAGAGAATACCAGCAACGGTAACAGTAGATGGCGTTGTTGTCCAAAGTTAAAGTATTTGAACTTTTTGCCGTTCTCTGTGATAGAATTTAAAACCGGATGTTATTTAACTCCCTCATACAAAGAGAGAAAATGTGGGCAATCTGGACTGGACAATGAGATGCTAATAATCAATACATATTACTACCAATTACATAACATAATAAATATATAAAATATATTATCTAATATATTTCATTCCATTGTTTGTAAACGATATCACCATAGCTACAAATCATCATTTGTGTTTAATTTTGCAGTCCTGCCATTCTGACCTGCTCTATTTGAAAAGTGTCCTGAGATAACTTCTATTATGAATTGGCGCTATACAAATAAAATTGAATTGAATTGAATTGAATTGAATTGAATTCCCTGTGCTGTCCTGGAGATGCTGTCCATCTGCTGTCTACCATCTACTTGAATCCATCCGAGTGCAGCATAATATATTGCAACAAACTGAACCCTGCTTGCGTCTGTATTTGATGACCTTGGAATCAGAACAGGGTCATTGAAGAAACTCTGGTGGCCATGAAACAACCACAGAGGGCCTACAGCCCTACAGCCAGTGTTTGGTTTGTTAGGTTGTGGGCTACTGTAGAAACATGGTGGTTCAAAGTGGCGGACTCTGTGGAAGGCGATAAATACGGCTCATTCTAAAGTAACAAACAACAGAAAGATTCTTATTTTCAGGTGATTATACACTGATGAAAACATACCTATGAATATTAAATTCCATTTCTGACAGGTTAGTGTCACTGAAGTCCAGGGTATTTTTGCCATGTGCAACATTAGAAGCACATTTACACAGACAGAACAAAAACATTTCCATTGTGAATAACAGATGAGAGAAAAGTGAGAGGAGAATAAAAAGCTACTAAATCATGTCCAAACAGTTCCTGAAGTTCCCCTTGAGGCAGAAGCCTTTCTATCTATCCCTGTCTGATACTAACATACTCTGTGAGGAAATGAAGGATGAATATAGGGAAAAAGTGGGAACTGCAAAGCAAATACACACTTGGAAGAAGAATGTAAATCAAATCACAATGTCAAGGTGTCCTATTAATCAAAGGCCTTTTTGACACAGAGTATGGTTGGATTAATCCAATAGGGGACCCTGGGGCCTGGTTGGTGGCCCACCTTTCCTCCCAAACAATAGCTATGCTCTACTCACTCCTCACACACACAGAAATAATGCAGGAGCAATCCCATCACAGTGAGAATACAATAAGTGCTAACTTTAGACCTTTTTTTTCTTAAATATTGCTATTGGTTCTAAGACATTTGGTCCTCACAAAGATAGAAATACAAGACCTTACACACACACACACACACACACACACACACACACACACACACACACACACACACACACACACACACACACACACACACACACACGTACAGCCTCTCGTTCACAAAGAGGGCTGAGGGTGAGAGACCGAGGCAGAGCTTATCATCTGATAACTGTGCGACTGCCGCTCCTTCCAGTATAATTAAAGGAGAGACACAGCAGTGGGACTCTCAGAGGCAAGAATGTGTCATTTCTGTCCTCGAGCAGCAAAACTACCAGCCACTCATCAGCTGGATACGCTGAGAGAGCGAGAGGAGAGGAGCGTCTGCTTAATTGGGGGAGCAGAGATAGCATGAGGCCAGGAGGGTCAGTGCTGTGTGTAGAAATCTGTGTGTGTCCAAGAACTACTTTATGTTCAAGTGTGTGCCTTTCCATCTACCTATCACATCGCCAGTGCTTAATGTCCCCTTCAACAGATGTGTGCAGATGTGTATCAGGGTGCATACTTTGTGTCTGAATGATGATGACCTTTCCTCTAGCTCCACCAGTAGGTCACTTATCCAGTAGCTCAACATGTCCTGCATGTATCGGCACACAATTTTGTGTTTTTTTTTGTGTGATTCGTGGTTCCGAGGTGGTGTGATGATCCACTGACTCTAGCGCAGGGGTTTTCAGAGGCTATGTTCACACTGCAGGCAAAAGTAGCCAAAATCAGTGTGAACAGTCATATCAGAATTCATCTGACTTTTACATCATTGTATTTGTCATGCGGTTCACTTCAGGACTGTGAAAAAAAAAATTATATTTTACTGTCCATTTCAATGGATGATAATAGACTAAATTGTAAAAAACATCAAAATGTACCAGTACATCCAATTAAATAAGTTTGTGCATTTGAGTGGAGTCAGATGACTAGAACAGTTCTCTCCATCGAAATGGATGGGGGATGAACTGAACTGGTTATTGCACTTGAATTAACATTTTACAGTTCATGAAGCAAAATCAGTTGGCCATTAGGGAGAAATGAGGTTGAACTTCAAGACCACACTCATTATTAGTGTTGGCCATTCTCACAAAAACTGATCTGTTGGCTTTTTAGGGGCTATCACGCACAAACTACCAACTAATGGGCTAAATGCGTACAGAATACACATCCAAAAGGCAACAATTTCTTATTAGTGACCTACAAAAAAGTATCTGTCTGTGATCATCATCAAAGGAATAAATGTCTTAGAAACAATAGCAGTTAAATCCATTGTTGTGGTTGGGGGTACGCTCTGAAGCCTCCTTACTCCTCAACTGTGTCCTGTTTTTAAAGGCCATAAAATACCTACGCATCAAAACATACATAATTAATCTGCTCAAAGCCAACATATGTAATCTGAGCCTTTGTCCCACGTACGTCCCCAGTGCGAAACAACACATTATTTGCGTGATCATAATCACACAGACATAATCATATTACAATGTTCACATGAACCCTGTCTTACGTGCAATATTGTAATAATTACATTTCAAAGATGTTTTCTGTGCAGAAAAAATGGAAACTATGGAGACAAATTCTTGCATAATTTTTGTGCTTAACGAATAACACGATTCTCATATCTCTGTTCTCATATTCTTATGTAGCAGGGTTCATGTGCCAGTGCGATGTACAGGTTTCTGATAGCAGCTGAGCCTTGAGCAAGAACGAAGAGCTTTGGTTAATTGGAGCTGCCTTCCATCTGATCAAGACATCATGGGAACTGCTGGAACGGGGAAATTACTGAAAATCTGTCAATTGACAGAGCTTGAGGCTCTTATTAAACACATACTCTGATAAAAAGCCAACCTCATTCATCTAACACCATCGGTCTCATCAGGTGACAGAAACAATGGCACCTTAATTCCAATCCAGCAAGTGATGCACGTAGCCACAGCACTACAGCTGCTTTGTTGATTAGAAGTGGGACTGGACAATCTTTCCATAAAAAAGAAAAAGAAGCAAAAGTTCATACTACAAAGACAGCCTCACACCCCTCCCCTACACACACACACACACACACACACACACACATACGCACACTTCCTCTACATTGTGTGGATGGTGGCAGGGAGGAAAAAGCTGGGCCTCCTGATAATGCTGTGATGGTGCTTTATTCCAGGATTAGCCTGTTTGTCTTGGTAGGCACCGTTAAAGTGAAGTTCAGTAGCCGGGTCAGAGAGGAAGTGACCCACACTGAGACACCAACAGCCTGTAAAACACTCTCTGCTGAATGACTACTCCCACATTTGAATACTGACTGACTGACTGACCTTCACTTATAGGTAGTAATGCAATCAGCAAACATTTTACAATAGACAAAAAGATTTTACCTTTAAGAATAAATTACTACATATTTAAAATCTGGACAGTTTCTCACCTAAAAAATATCAAATCTTGATTGGTGACACAATAACTGTTGTAATTTCTCTCTGAAAACAACCAGAGTCGGGAGATCGGGAGAGCATGCTGGGATACTTATCTACCATAAGTTCACACTTCAAAGCATCTCTGATTTAAAACATGGTGTTGATAACTGATATATATTAATTTGTAGCTGTGGTAAAAAATAGTAAAACAAGCTATTACCTTACAGTACAACATAATAACTCCATTCATATGCTATTCCACAAATCCATTTGGAATCAGTGCAGTACATACTAAAGTGAAAGTCAACAACAAAAGCTGCCTTATGGAGCAATCAGTGATAAATATGCCAATCTGATTTGACCTGTAGCTGTGTTGCCTCCTTGGGTTCATCGGTGTCATTTTCAGTAACACCAAAGCGTGAGCCAACACTTCCTTCATTTATTCAAAATCTGTGCAGCAGGACACAGAAAGCACAGACTGTAAACTGCCAACAATAGGGGTGGGAAGGCTGTGTCCACACACACACACACACACACACACACACACACACACACACACACACACACACACACAGATAGAGGAAAGACATTTGATTGGTCCGGGGACTCACTAACAGCTGTGGAGATCAATCTGGATGATACGGTGAGATGACAGGAGACAGGTGATGATCTGCTCAGGACACCACTGGATCATGGTGAATTCAGCCCAGGGTTATTCTACCACACTCCCCTCCTCCCATTACTACAGCATGACCTTCCCTGAATGTGTGTGTATGTGTGTGTTGACATAGAAACTCACCATCCTTCAATCTGGGAATCCGGCTATCATTTCTCCACTTTAATCAAAAGAAGGGAAACATTATGGTATGACGTGACGGTTGTGTCAAGGAAGATGGACATCTCCGGTGGCTGACTGTGTGTGTGTCTGTGGAGGCCATTAAAGAGATGTGGTGGCATGGTTGGAGGTTGACAGGCGCTTAAGTGAAACCAGGAGGGATGGGATTCTGCAGGAGATGAGTGAAGTGAGGATAGCTATATGATCAGAGTGTGTACCGGCTACATAAATGGATGACTAGTAAACAGCCTTGTGCACTCTGAGATGTGTTTTTACATTGTGATATAGCTCGTGTACAGCATGTGTTATGTGTGTGTATAGTGTTATCCTAGCATCACACTTGATCCATAATGCATTGGTGCTTATGAGTGCAGAGCCAACACAAAGCCAGACTGAAGTGATACTGATTGCATATTGCAATCATCAACGTAAACTTGCATTTTAATTCTACCGATTCTCTGACAAAATGCTATCATTACAATAAGATGAGAGTGGCGTGGGAATCCAAGCGACCCTCGGGGGAAACGGCGGTGCGCTTTAAAGACAAAAGAGCGGAAGAAGGACTTGGTTTTTTGGGGGAGATGAAAGCAGTTTGTCAGGCTCCGAAGGAGCGGACGAGTTCCATAATGACGCC
Organism: Dicentrarchus labrax; assembly: GCF_905237075.1. Lineage (NCBI taxonomy): Eukaryota > Metazoa > Chordata > Actinopteri > Moronidae > Dicentrarchus > Dicentrarchus labrax. The sequence goes on along the minus strand of NW_026136705.1, from coordinate 7,646,334 downwards.
ATTTGGTCCTCCCATGGTGCAATGCACACCCCGCGTTCGGCCCACCCGCCTCCTTTCTCTCAGAACTAGCAAGAGCAGATGTTGATGTTTGCATGGTTAGCTCAGTGTGTGCACAAATCCAAACGCCTTATTAGGGAGCCAGACTTCAGGAATCAGGTGTGCGAATGTACAGAAAGACGCACGTTCCTCGTCATCGTCTCATTCTAACTACTCTGATTGGCTTCATAGTTCATTTAATTTCCCAAAGGGGCTCGAGATTCTGACAGCTTCCTCTCATTAGGATTTATAGCTTCAGTCTTATTTTAAGTGCTTTATTAGGTGTTACGTTTCTTTTAAGATGTAACTCTTTGCTGTTGAAAATGGGCTTCTCCATAATTAAGAGCCCCGTCTTGCACACCCTTGAGAAAGACGAGGAAAGAGAGAGGAGGACGGTGCTCAAATCAAAGATAAGAGCTCTCTGCAGTGAGAGAGGGAGAGGCATTCATCTTGTTTTGACACCAAGACTGATAATGTGTAGGGTTTTGGGGGGGGGGCAGAGGAGGAGCGGGGATGAGGTTGTCTGCCGTGTAGCGATGCTAATTGAAGATATCGAAGAGCTTAACATGCTAATTTGACCTGCAATGCCAGCGATGAAAGAACGTGGTAGGAACTTTATCTCCTTCGTTGGAGTGTAATCATATGTTGATGTGTGACAGTAGCAGCTGGTATTTATATATTAAAGACCCAGTACATGTATTACGACATATACAAATAATGAATATGGTAAATACGTTTTTCTGTTGGACACAAAATGTCTCCTACTCCACTGTAAAGTCCATTCTCAGTCGAGGACAGTGTCTACATCACACTGCAGAAGTTACTGCACACTGTGGGGCGGCTGTGGTTTACCATTTACAAGTTGCATACTGGACTAGGACTGACTATTTGTGATGTCACACATCATGCAGGTAGGCCCCGCCCCTTAAAATCTGATTTTCAGTGAGCACAAACAAACTTTCCACTTTCAGCAGATAAAGACTGGAAGGCTAGGAAATCACTGCTTCCATCCAAGAAATCGTCCCGCACATAACCCCTTTGTTAAACCACAACTTGTTGTTTTTACACTTTACACACTTTTATTTTGTGCTTATTAAACAAAAGCTATATAACATGTTAATTTTTGTGCTGGTGGGTGGATTTTGTCACTGTGGGAAAGAACCAGAATAGCTGTTTTCCCCTGAGTCCGGTCTCTAAGCTAACAAGCCAAACTATCTCCTAGCTCCAGCTTTGTATTTATCACACAGACATAAGAGTGGTGTCGATCCTCTCTAATGGTTCTCCACAAGAAAGTATATTTCCCAAAATGTCAGACTACTCCTTTAAAGCTTCATTTCCATCCAAAGTAATCATGACAGCTTTAACCATTTTGTCATTGACTGAGCTGCGCCATCAGACAGGGTTAGGACAGTTTCTTCTCCATTAATGAATTCTCAATATTTCAAACCAAATTGTTGGAACAGAAGCATACTGTATTTGCCCTCAATGACAATCCTCTTTAACAGGCCTGATCCTTGTGTAAAGATTAGTTTGTGTGTGTGTGTGTGTGTGTGTGTGTGTGTGTGTGTGTGTGTGTGTGTGTGTTACATGGCTGTAGCGACATGTTTACAGAGAGCTTCACTGAAGTGTTGTGACATGGTGTGGGAAAACGACAGCACTTTCTCAGAATGTAACATAATCCTGCCCCTCATGTAGGCCTGTCTCACACTCTGTATTGTGGTAGTTCTCATTTTACAACCTGTCCAAACCCACCACGTCTCATTATCTCCGTCCACATCTGCTGTCTACCACTATTCTACCAGTTGTGATGTAACACAGAAAATGCACTGTCATGTTTCTTTAAAGTCCCCCCCTCCACTAGAAGGATGTTTTCACATCCATCTGCTGAAAGTGGAAAGTTTCTCTGTGCTCATTGAAAATCTGATTTTAAGGGGCGGGGCCTACCAGCATGATGTGTGACATCACAAATAGTTAGGAATAGGGATGTAACGATACACTCAACTCTCGATTCGATACAGTTCACGATTTTTTTGTTCACGATACGATTTTCTCACGATTTATTTATTTTTTTTATCAAAATGAGCTACAGACAAATTATGACCAAATAAAATGATCTTTTATTCGTAGGAAAAAAAATCTTAGAGGTGCTTTCTTTACAGAAACAGTTTGTGTCCTCTTATAAAAAGTGCAATTTACATGGTCATCTTAAACAACAAAATACATGAAAAATATCTCCTTTCTTTAGAAACAATCTCACAAGTAAACTGGTGTTAACAAAAGAATATAAAATCTTGACCAAAAAAAGAGGTCCTTTCTTTACAGAAACACTGTTAAACACTGTTTTTGTGTCTTATAAAAAAAGTGCAACTGAAGTAGTTATTCCCTTAAATAATAAAGAATAACTGGATTTTTTTTTAGGAGATGCAAAGCCTCTCGTCAGGGTGGTTTGCCCCCTCGGCAATTTTCGCTCAGGAGGTGACGTAACGTTACTTTGCTTCTCACTGTGGTGCATGTAGCTCGTGTTGCCGGTATATGTTAGCAGTCTCTTGCAATATTTACATGCTGTTTTGGTTTTGTCTGTCCATTTCTCACCGGTTGTATTTGTGTATATGGGGAATCCAAAATGCCGTCACACAGGTGATTTAAAACCGCTCGGTGCATCCTCTATTTCAAAGTTGTTGCCTACCGTCGCCATGTCTTCCCTCGTTCTGTGCCCAGTACCTACGTAGTGACGTAAGTCACGTGACTTGACGTCTGACGTTGAACAAATGAATCACCAACCAGTGACTTTTTTTTAAGATAACGTAACCTATTTCTAAAAAAAAGAAGAAAATAAAAGAACATATCCTACTTCTCTCACATCCGCGATATATTTTTTCTGTCAACCGGTGAGAATCGTCACGCATTTGTACCGATTTTTAATCGTGTCACGTTGCATCATTACATCCCTAGTTAGGAAGTCAGTCCTATAATACAGACACTTGAAGCCACCAGTGCACATCCACTGAGAATGAACTTTACAGTGAAGTAGGAGACATCTTGTGTCCAGCAGCAAAACTTTAGAAATCAACAACATTTGCATATTCAGAGATTTTGTAATCTTTAATGAGGTAGAAGACCTTTTAAGCATTTTAATGTAGAAATGATCCTTATCAGACACACATTATTGTTCCATGCAAACTTTTATAAATATGTTTTAACACATGTCTGGAGGGGATCTTTAAGAATAGATAATCATATTTCCATCTGTGATGCCACTTTCTAAAACTACACTTCTTGCTTTTTCGCTCAGGAGCAGCTCTTAGGTGTGACATGAGACATTCCACTCCTGCTTCAGCTTTGTGACAAACGCACAGTGTGATGAGCTGACTGATAAACATCCAATCAGTCGTTACATCTATCACGTCACCGCACCGTACTAGGGCGCCCTCAGCATCCTCTGATAACATCCTGCCTTTCCTTTTAACAGAAGACATCTCATATCCTAATTAGCGAACTCACAATCCCAGAGAGAGCGTGTGGGGGTGGGGGGCATCGAAAACAAACAGTAGAGCTCTCAGAGGCGGGAAGTGACAAGCAAAGTTCACTGTCCCCAGAGGAAAGGCTTATTTCATAGTCTCAGTGCAATGAAAATTGTCCTCTTTTTCTCCCCACAGCAGATCTGAGCTGAAAAGACAAAAAAACCCAAAACACCTGATGATTGAGCTTTTAAAGGAGCATGGCTGGGATATTTGCTGAGTGAAAACAGAGGAAAAACAGTCCCTTGAGTATTCATGACAAGCTATCAAAGAGTTACTTGTGGACCGATTACTCAGAGGGACATCCGTTTCTGATAAAGCTAAATCTCCCAACTGTGAGGAAATGTTTATGGAAAAATACCAATTTGCTTAGTGTCAGCTCTCTGTTGCCAGAGGGCCAGGAGTGATGACTTCGACCAAAGATGTCAGACAGTGTATGCTAAAGAATTTTGTAGAAGGATTTATGGTACTCCTTACAACAAAATCATGCTCTAGTATTGCAGCTTGGTTACAGGTTTAAGATGGTTTCTCTATTGTTGGATTCGTATGAGAGGCATAAAAGCAAAAGAAACATCAACATGATCATTTTCACTGAGGAACTGTTTCTGGTGTTGCCTGCATGCCAAGCCTCATAAAAGCCTTAAAACTGGGATAAAAGTGCTATTTATTTGCATGTTAACGTAACTGTGGCTTTGGAAGTGACAGTTAAGAGCTAAAGGAGAAGCCTTTAATCTATGAGCAGAAGCATCAAGTGCTCAAAAAGAAAACCTGACCTGACATGTTCCCCTCTTACAGGATTTAGTTTCAGTTTCACCTTTAGGCCACTAAAGTTTACTTCACTCTATCATATACGCTGTTGACTGCAATCCGTACATAACACCAGTACTTTTTACCACCAAATTAACCGTGGTGTTAAGAAACTAAGTATATTTACTTAAGTATAGTACATTTACAAGTAAATATAGGTACTGTGCTTTTACGTCTACTACTACAGTGGCTCTCACATTTTTTTTAAAAACCTGCAAAGTCAGAAAATAAGCTAAAATAAGCAATCAAACAGACACAACCAAATAGTGCCACACGTTGCAGAAAACATATGGTAATGGACTGCACTCATATAGCACCTTTCTAGTCTTCTTACCACTCAGAGCACTACACACACATTCATACAATAATGGCAAAAGCTCATCACAAACAGAAACTAATACTCATTGACACACTTTCACATGCTGATTGCACGGTATCAGGAGCACCTTGGGGTTCAGTATCTTGCTCAAGGACAATTTGGTATGCAGCGGGAGGAGCCGAGCATCGAACCACCAACCTTCTGATTAGTGGACATCCTGCTCTACCTCCTAAGCCCCAGCTGCCCCAACACATATGATAGGTAGGTAGGTAGACTGCAACACTAAAATTCTGCTTATATGTCGATTTATTAGTGGTAATAATTCAGTAATATAATTTCCTGATGCAGGCCATTGTGCATATTTACCTTTACTTTTGATACTTTGTGTACATTCTATATTATATACATTCTATACCATTGACTGCATAATTAAAAATGGATGTAGTCTTGGGGCGCGCGCCCAGATAGCTCACAAGGTAGAGCTGGCGCCCCTATGTACCAAAGCTGAGTCCTTGCGAATCCAACCTGTGGCCTTTTGCTGCATGTCATCCCCTCCCTCTGCGCCCCTTTCCTGTCTATCTTCAGCTTTCACTATCAATTAAAGGCAGTAAAAGCCCAAAAAAGTACTAAAAAAATAAATACTCTGTGGCGTCACCCATAAGGCATTATAAAGCTCACTGTGGTCGGCTCTTGCCTGACTTCGCCAGCTCCCAGCTAATCTAAAAATATGCAAAGTGGTGGCACAGGTGGATCTGATGCAGGCTGAATAAAACCTGGTTACTGAAAACTGCCACCTGTGACAGCACCCACCTTAAAGCAGGCCTTAATTATGCATAACTTTGAGCCTTAATATAAATTAGTTAGTTATTAGTTATATAAAAATTCTCCCCCATACATCATGAACAGGGAAATTAGCCATAGAGACCAAAACTGTTTTTTGTACCAGGCTGTAAACCGGTTCATTTCTGCTGTAAAGTAGGACACTTTAATATGGGGCCTTATGGAGACTGACTCACTGCTGGAGCCAGCCTCAAGTGGTCATTTGAGGAACTGCAGTTGTTGTTACTTCCGTGTATGCTTAATTTGCCAGCCACTGAGGTTTTACTTAACATTTTGACAATAAAAGTAAAGTAACTAAATATATTTAGTCAAGTAATATATTTTCAGGTAATTCAGTATTTTCCTTTTTTTGCTATTGTATACTTTATTAATTTACTACAACTCAGTCAAATGTTGTACTCCACTACATTTATTTGACAGCTTTAGTTACTGGTTACTTTTCAGATTAATTGATTAAAATGATCAGTTTATTATAGATAGATAGTACTGCTTATGTGTTAATGCGTCAGTGCACACAGTAGGATTATGCAATAATGATTCAACAACATAATAATATATGAACTTGTAATGGAATATTTTTACAGTGTGGCATTGCTACGTTGTAAAGAATGTGAAGTATATTAAAGTGAGACAGTTAAAGTATTTCATGATACCGTGTTTAACCTGCCAGGCTTTTATTCAAACAATAACTCTGACTCATAAAAATATAACACACTCTACATGCACTACTGTTGCTGTCCGGCTCAGTCTGCCTAATGCCGGCTGATGTTATCACTCCAGTGTGCCCAGTGGATTTTGTGGTTGTCAAAAAAAATTCACATAAAGCTTAGCTGTCAAATCAGGGGCCAAAACACTCTTTCAGTAGCGAGTTCAGGAGCGAGGTGTGGCTTTGATGTCATAATGAGTGTCTTTGGCATAATGTATGAAAAATGTATTATAATAATAGCAATTGTGCCATGTTGCACGTGTGCAATTATACGGTTGCATGTAGTTGGTGTGGCCCTCATGGGGGTTCGGGTCAGCCTGGCTATAACAGGCCTTTGTGTTTACGGAAAAGAATAAAACCCTGTGGAGGGCACCTATATTTATACTGTAATCACTGTTGCTGTTGTTGCTACAGCCCCTATAACTGAAATAAAGCCAGACATCACGTCCAGGTGATGTATATCATCAGACTTATGGTAATATACACAATAGTGACTGATCACAGTACAGTCTCAACTTATCCTCTTGGTGCTTTCAGTGAATGGAAATCTTCACATTGTCCATATGTAATGTTATTTCAGTGTAGCGCCATAGCTAGGTGTTTTCCAACAATTGTGAGACTACAACAAGGTCAGTGTCAATATAAGTCAAGGACAGGGCCATAGAACTGACTGTCATGGACTACTAAGATACTGTATCATCACTTTTTTGAAATTGTGTTTGATTTGTACTCTGTGAACTAAAGTAATTTTTATTTTAAAGGCCACTAAGCACTAAGCAGAGCTCAGAGTGGATGTTTTTTTATAAATCTATGATCACCCATGTTTTTTTTTAAATACCAGGATTATAACAATCCCTACAACATTTGCTAGACAACTTAACTCAAAACAGCCTATTGACTAAATTGAAACAATTTGAGCTGATTTGAATTATGACTGAATTATAAACCAGTCCCATAGGCATTTATATAGCTTAGCTATACAGTAAGTTTCATATTTTGAAAATGCTCAGTATTACACAGATTGATCCACTACATGAATAATTCTTATTATAGTGTATATATATCTATAGATAGATAGATAGATAGATAGATAGATAATATATTAGTAATATAATAAATTTAAGTCTATGAAGGCCAATTCAGACCTCTGTATTTAGGCAGCTGTATACAGTACAAAATACTAATTATTAGGAGTTATATACCATTATGCATATACTACTCACAGATGTACAGAACAACTGGCTGAGTGTTATCGTAGATGAGCTGTAGCGTCTGCAGTCTGACTGCGGCTATTGTAGAAACCCGCTTCAGTCATGTACGTCATATTTTTCCAAAATAAATGCAGCCTGCACTTCCACAGTCATTACTCAGACTTTTCCACATAGTTGGCATGAATACAGCTTCAAAAGTCTCAATTGTAGATTTTGGATCTTTTGTTTGTGATGCTGAGGGAGGTACACTGCTGCTAAAAAATGAAAATGTAAGTGGTTTAACACTGAAGTATGCATTTTTCTTCAGTTTTGGCACGGCTGTGGTCATATTGTCGACTGTTGTTGTCTCTGTAATTTTTATAAGGCGTACAGTCTAGACCTGCTCTATTTGAAAAGTGTCCTGACTTTTGTTATGAATTGGTGCTATACAAATAACACTGAATTGAATTGAATTGTATTTATTATTAAGAATTTAAATTATGTGAGACAATAATCAAAAAGCTTTAGGCTTTGGGAATTATTGTTATAAAATAATTTTATAAGGAGTAAGGTCTAGACCTGGGCTACATGAAAAGTGCCCTGAGATAACTTCTGTTATAATTTGGTGCTATACAAATAACATTGAATTGAATTGAATTAGGCTACAGGGGAATTTTTAGCCTTATAGTTTTTAATTTCAACAGACAGACATAAGTACACTTTGACTTTTTAAATTTACTTTTAGAAATCAGTTGAAGACCTACTTATTCACGCAGGCTTTCAGTTAATGTAAAACATTTTTTTAAACAGTGCATTGGTACTATTACGCCACATTATCTGGATATTATCTCATAGACATACATATATGCCAATATGCTGATAAAAACAGCATATGGACACTGACACTGTAACTCCAACTATATTAGTATAAACATAGCAGGAAACGTCCTGCCTTAATAGTGTGTCTACATTTGATTTCACAGTGTGCTGAGTGTGAATGCACACCATATTTTGTGAGTGTGAGCAGATTCAACATAAAAAGCGTGTGGACAGGGGTGTTGGCATGGTAGCTCTCCCTCTCATCTCTGCTGCACTCTGGGTTGATTGGGTTAGATGGCGAAGCGGCCACGACTCTATGCTAAGCCTCAACACTCTTAATCCTATCAGCGTTCAAAGGCAGGACTAAAGGTAAGGCTCTCCAAAGAGAGAAGCACATCTGGTGCTTGGGTGGAGGGCTGGTGGCAGCAGACGGACTGGGAGTCAGACACATACAGTTCAGTGACACTGAACTGTGCGCCGACATCCACCTGCTAATGCATGCAACTGATGAAACATCGCCAGCAGCTATGAATAAAAGTGACTGACAGTAAACGTGTCACTGATGGAAATCAAAGGCACAGTGAGAAATATTAGTTATATTATCATTCATCATCAAACAAGCTGTCAGGAGATACTTTTAATAAGATCACAGGAGTTTAGAATGTGTTGGATGAACGTTAATTTTTCTATGAAAATAGGTAACATCCAACAGTAGAAGAATAAAAATATAAATATGCAGTAATGAGTGCTAAACATGAGGCCATCAGTCAGACAAGAGATTTTTTTACAGACATGCATGAGCCATACCAGCCTACTGAACATTTAGATAAAGGGTTGAATCCACCATTACTAATATTTTTTTATTAAAGTCCTACACCCTTAAAGAGAAACAGAATTGTTCTCAGTACAGTTCAACAGTGCATGTTTAAAGGACCAGTGTGTGTAGGTTTTAGTAGTATCGGTGGTAAAGCAGATCGCAAACATCGGAATACAGTTCGCTTTCCAAACACAAAGTAGCAATTATGGTTTGGACCGTCCATTCTGGGCTACTGTATAAAACTGTTGGTTCAACCTGGCGGACTCCGCCACATCTTAAGAAAATAAAATTTAAAATAAAAAATGGCTAATTCTAAGGTAACAAAAACACAACAATTCTTATTTTCTGGTGATTATACACTAATGAAAACATATGAATATTATATTCCATTTCTGGAATAGATCCTCCTAAATGTTACACACTGGACCTTTAAACGGTAACCTATCTAAGAGTCTACAGCCAAGCTAGGAGTACTGCTGTACTTTGCACTGCAGCATTGATGTTAGCACTTTTCTAGGGTAAAGACTATACTGTATACAGTTAGCAGAGCAGAAAAGAACAGAAACGAGGTTACACAATATAAAACACAGAAACTATGGAACAAACATTACACTGAACAAGTGAGCTGAAGTAGGCCTTATGAAGTAATGTAAACTGTGATATTGCTAGGAGCCTTTCTAAGAAGGTAAGTATCCAAGGTCACACTTTGGCACTAAGAGTTAAAAGTTCAGCGATAAAACCTGTGCTTTCAAAGTGAACTCTGAGACCAACAGGTAACCCATGAGGTTGTGTGAGAACTGGTGTGATGTGATCTGTTCTGTCAGCATGAGCAGACAGACGGTGGGTGAGGCAAGAATAGAGAGAGGCAAAATGTGACCGACTTTCCCCACATCGTTAAATGAGTAAATGGGAGAAGGTTCTTTTTTTCAATGAAACGGAGCTGTACAATTGTCTCTACCATAATGTCTTATAGGAGGTCAGAATAGTAACAGTAAAATGTAGAATCCATTTAGTTCTGGCAGGCATTATTAGCTGTTTAGCTTCATTTTGCATTCTCTCTTTTTGTCAATAATAATTAAAACAAATTGGAACTGTGTGTTACAAGACGTGTTTCCATCGATTGAAACAGGACACCTCCCTGTTAGCTCAGGGTGCATAGTCAGTTTTTAGCATTTAGTGACTTGGTTAGAGTGATTGATTTTAATGAGATGGTTACAAAGAAAGTGGTAGGTAGGAAGCACCAGTTTTACTCTAATACCACTCACAGTTTGTTGCTGTTTGTTTATGGCTGTTTACAGAACAGTGCAAAACTTTATTAAGCTCTGAGATAATTAATCTTTGCTCATCACTGTTTAAAGTTTCTGTGTGGGACTTGGTGACAGCTGATAGAACTGTCCGACTGATGGCTTTGGATGGAAAATGCATCATATTGTTACACAGTTGCTAAATAATACTTATCAAATCCTATTTGAATTATTACGTATTACTTCCATTTTTCATTTTTCATTTTTCACTTTAGGGTTTTGCACGTAAGACATCATTGAACATAAGACATCTGGCATACTGTCGTCTAACATCTGGCACACATGGTGGCCTTACTAATAAAATATCCAGAATGAGGGAATGTAGAATATCAAATTAAAACTTGAATGTCTACAGATGGAAATGAGCCTAAATTTGACACATTTACATCATATTGATGTTAATTAATGTATGTTGTCCTTTATGAATAAATGAATAAAGTTAAGTAAAGGGGGCATCTGTGCTCTTCAAGGACCAGTGTGTACAGAAATTTCATACATGCAAACTTTACTTGTGTAAGGGCTTCTGCCGTGCTTGTTGCCCATTTGAAACGGTAAACTGGGAATTTCTATCTCTCTATATACTGTCAGTATTATATAATTTTGGGCTTTTTTGAATAGGATGGTCGGAGTCGGCCACTGCAGCAAGGACTCAGTCTTGGTACATGGGGCGCCAGCTCTACCAGGTGAGCTATCAGGGCGCCTACTGTCAGTATTTTTGTTGGAGGAATAATTGCGTATCTTAAGAAGGTGATTTTAGTTTCTTAAATTAGGCTTTCATACATATTTGACAAACTTTGACAACATTCTGTACTGGTCTTTCAATCATTAGAATGTAATTACTGCTCAAATCTGGTTTGTATCATCCATTTCGTGCTCCATTACGAGCTCCATCATACCATTTGTGAAATGAATAATGAAGGAAAGTTAAATGTCGATTTAAATGTCAGGCGAGTATTTTCATGGCTTGAAATGGTGTCCCACATGCAGGGTATGAACAAAGTTAACCTAACACCCCCTATCCATTTCAGTAGCCTGCCAGATAATGATCCTCTACTCGTCTTTAAAGGAACAGGCTATCACACAGGTTGCTTCCCCATACAGTAACACTCAGCTCTGTTAGCAATCCTAGCTATCCTTAGCAGCAGCTGCTGTTTGTTCCAGTGCTGAAGAAGAAATAAAGACCTCAATACTTTTCCTTCCAAGTTAAGAGCCTTCGTTTTTCTAAATCAAGCCATTGTGTGCACCAGAGCCTGCTCCACTACCCGGAATCCCTCAGGACAATGGACAATGGGGTCCGACTCCAGTTACCGAGTACCTGTACACTCGTTCACATAAGCAGAAACATGAGACAGAAAGTCACACACACACTCCCCCACGAGTTCAGACCCCCTCTGTTCTGTGTCCAGCTACCACAGTGGGGATCCAGTTGCAGGAAGGATGGGCGTGGTGCCACCCTCACACTGGCTACATTAACAACCCCTACTCAGTGAGGATCGAGGGCCTGCTCACTTTCAGTCAGACGCTCTCCTGCACCTTAATCGAGCCATCACCTGCAAAAGGTTACGAAATATCGATCTGTGGTTGCTGAGCAGCTGAGGACTCTAGCCCTCGGACGTGACACAAGCTGCACTCACTTCTCCATACATCATTCCTCACCAAATCCCCAGGATAAGTTGTTTTTTTTTCACCCTGCCGCCACAATAGAGTCCTCGTCCCTTTTGTATTGAGATATGGAGAAGACAAAATGTATTTATTTATTTTTGCGACGAACCGTTATCGGTGGGATTGATCACTGCGGGCTGGAATTGGTGCTGGATGGAGGGGAGAGCGACGACAGGAAGGAGGAATGTACTGGAAGGCCTTATCTGGGAGCACCAGGCCGCTGTGACGGGAAGTGGAATGTCAGGAGGGGAAAGAGGAAGTAGGCTAGGACGTAACGCACAGACACACACATATAGTCAGGCATGCACAGATACACACATCCGTGCGTGTTTCCTGCCTAATCGGCAATGCTATAGTGAGACAGACAACTCCCATCTTTCTCCTGTTTCTGTGAATTCAGTTTGATTTCCTCTATCTCTCAATTCTTTTTTTCTCTTCAGTCTCTCTCTTCCTATTTCACTGTGTCTTTATCAGCAGGTTTTAGACAGAATAAATGAAATGGGGGGACAAATAGGGAAACTGCAGCATTATGGTGCATGATGGTCTAGTGAATATAAAAGCAAGGGAGGTTGACAAAGCTGGATACAAATGGGTTCATGTGAGAAATATGTGCGCTTAGTATGTCCAAGTAGAGCCTTCCTTAAGCCATGTTTTTACATGACTGTTCTTTTCATTTGTCCAAAGGATAAGTGTATAGTACAGTGGTCAGCCCAGTCTCAAGTATGTAATGTCCACACTGCAGGCACAAGTGAGTGACCTAAATTACATTTTTTTGCTTATAGGTGAAACACATCTGGGCTTTTTCATGACAGTGTGAACTGCACAAATCACATTGAATCTGATCTTTTCTGTTCTTATTTGGGCCACTTTCATATGTGGTCTAAATTAGATACAGGTCTGATATTTTTCAGTGTGACCTAAACAAAACAGCCACATTAAGTAATCTTGTCTTGCTATTTAAACTTTGTTAAAAGTCCCCCTGCACTTGTTCTTACAGTGTGCTGTTTGAATGCTGTCTGTGTAGAGTTTGACACTCGAAGGATGTTTTTACATTCATCTGCTGAAAGTGGAAAGTTTCTCTGTGCTCATTGAAAATCTGATTTTAAGGGGTGGGGCCTACCAGCATGGTTGGAGACCTTTTTGAGGATTTCAATGTGGAGATTATATTGTTCCAAGCAGACTATTTGTATCTTAATATACGTCTGGAGGAGATCTTTAGAGTCCTTTCAGACCTTGCAACAGTAATACACTCCTCTTATGGCCTCAAAACATTTCTTCCAACAACTTCACTAAATCCTGTCCAGCCCTAATCTAGGTTATTTGGCTGCGAAGCATACTGTATGCTGCAAGCTTTCACAGTGGCATAAAGCCGGAAACACATACGCATTCAGGAGGCCTTGTACACACATACACACACAAACATATACACATCAACACACACACCTCTCGCTGACACCCCAGCATCTTCTGTTGGCATTTGTGCCTGTGTGCTGGGCTGTCACTTGCTGTGTGAAATAATGCATGGGCTCCAGTGCAGGGCCACTTTCTCCCTCTCATTCTCCTGAGTGGCCTGACAGCAAGGGCTAGCATTGTCATAACAACCAGCTCGACTTAGAGGTCTCCTCAAACCAGGATCCACACCACTCTGGAGACGGGGCCAGTTAATGGAGCCCACTGACTCCATTTCCATAACACAGTGGAATAAAGCAAAGAGGGTCAAAGCAGACACCAGAACAGCAATCTGTGAACAATTTGTGCTGACGAGGCAGGAACGACAATGATGCCTGACAGCACCATGTGATGAAAATAACAACCACCATGCATAATGCAAGACACTCTCCCTCCACTGAACCGAGCACTCTGGACTCTCCAGGACGTTGTCATCCCTCCAAAAAAGCCATTCGCCACTGGGGGCTTATAGTTTGTGCGTCTCCCCTCACAAACCGTGATTGCCCAACAGCAGCAAGTGTCCGTTGAGAGCAGGGCTTTTAATTACGCGATGGGCAATGGTGATAGCTATATCCTGCTCCAGACTCAGAAGTGAGTTGCTTGCACTTGATCTGCCCAGTGGGCCCCCAGGGGTGGCAGGAATTACCCTGTCATGTTGTTTAACTGTTAAACAAACAAATCAGCAGTGAAGGACAGGAGGTACAGGCTTGGCTATGGCAGTCAGGAGATATGATCCTGTGCTTTTTGAAAGAATGTTCTTTATGTTAGGCAATTACACTCATTATACACAGTGAAATATATAAACACTTGGTGCCACCAGTTCTCTCTCCTGACTGGATAAATTGGGAATGCAATGCCAGAAAATGTATCCTCTGTTAATACAGAAAGGAAATGCTGGGAGACCCATGTTACTGACTGAACACTCTATAGCAGTGATGGATGTTGGAATGTAAAGCTATTTAAGACTTATTTTAACCAATAAACATAACTTACAGCACCTTTAATGTCATTTTTGTTACATCACATTCTGAGCACATGGGCACACTGTCTCTCAGTGCATGCACTTGTTTTGCTGTTGTGTACATGTGGGCGCCAATCATCATTTTCAGAAATTTAACACAATAAACATTCATATATATATATATATATATATATATCTATATATTCGATATTTATCATTATTTGCCATTACAAACTTATATACACAAGGAAGTAACAGAAACTAGTAAAACGTAAACCATAATGTGACACATCACAAAGGGATAATGAAAAACTAAAGTATATAAAAAGTATTGGTATCTACATCGATAGCTGCCATCTTTATATGATAGCCTTTGTATTACTTGATATTGATCAGTATCATCTTGAGTCATTGGTTTCCAATCAAATGTGATCTGGAGAAACCAAACTCTGCTCTTGACGTTTAGCTCATGGGTCGCAGTTGGTGGTAGCAGCTAGCCTAACAGGGTCAAGGATGTGTGGTTTGATGTCAGTCTGAAAAAAAATCTATCCAAAAGAATGTGGTTGTGCTCTGATTGATTAATTCCTTCCTCATCCTCTTCCTGATTGTGAGTTAGGTCCTCCATATCGCTCTGTATTCATGTACACTGTAAGCCTCTTCCATATTTGAGTGATCCAATAAAGTCTGAAGAATCTGATTTAAAAATCCCTTTATCCAAAATAATTCACCCCCACACTTTGGCCATTTCAACGTTGTATCCTAATATGATATGATATATATCACAATAAAGTTACGATTCAGTATATTATTATTGATATATTAAGATATTGTAAGCAAGGCAATATATTGGGATTCATTTTGATCTAATTTTAGGAAAACAATATGCATAAAATATGAGCATAAAGTCCCCACAACATCCAACATCATAGCTGTCAGTTTACATTCACAACACTGTGACACAGTGTTTTTGAGAATCGATACAATATCAGAAAACAAAATTTTGCAATACGGTATATATGTGACTATCAGGATGAAGATACCCTCTCAATCAGGAAAACTCAAGACTCCTGAAGCCTCCTAAAAGCTTATGCTAAACTTAAGAATGCATTTTTGCACAGAACAGGGACTGCATGTTGTATGTGAGACTGTACTTAAAAACACATTTCTTTTTGCTTAATTTAATCACACCCTGTTTGTGTTACAGTTAGCCTGCAAGGGTCTTTGCTAGTGAGACATATTGCTTTCAGGCCAGAAATAAGTGGAGGCTGTTTCTGTTCAGGGTCATTAAATTTTAGGTCAATTTTAGGGAAAAAAAACCTCAATGGATACATGGAATGGAATCATTTCTCTGGCTTGATATACAGACAATAAAATCTCTCTGAACATAGAGAGGAATAATTAGGGAAGAGCCTCCATCACATCTTTATTTGACATACTCAGTACATTTAGTTGGTCTTTCCCTAACATAGTGTGAATATTCAGAGCCCAAAGGGATCCCGACAAAGAGCTTTTCCGATTGTTGTCGCAGCTTTCCCAAATTCTTTCTGTCACTTCCCGGCTCACCACAGAAGATGAAAAATGGGTTAGAAGAGCAGCAAACAAACACAAGCATTTGTCTGGCAGTGAATAAGCTGCGCTGGCATGGTCTTGAGAAAACACCTACCCACAAGCCCTGTGGTGAAGTGTGTGTGGCATGGCATGTGCAAATACGAGACGATGTCTGCAGCCTGTTAGCGAGTCCTGCCGAGCGGGAAACGAACGTGGCGCAGGGTCCTAGTGAGGGGACTGTAATTCAAATGGACACGAGGAGGCCGCCACTCCACGGGCTGCGAAGGACTCTGCTGAGGCGATGAGGAAGGGAAAACAGTCCAAGGTGCTACTGTAGGCTGGAAATGAGCTCTTATGTAAGCAACTTCATCCTCTCCTCTGTAATCCCCATCCCCCCTCTGCGCACACACACACACACACACACACACACACACACACACACACACACACACACACACACACACACACACACACACACACACACACACACACACACACACACACACATCTTTGAGGCATTAATAAGTCATAACTCAGATGTTTTGCTCTCCTCTACACCCCATCTATCCTCATTTACAGAGGTTCAGTCAGTTAGGCCGAGGTGAGAATCAGGCAATTTTTCTTCTTCAACCACCAATATACCTGCTACAGTGTAACAGAGGTGTGTGTGTGTGTGTGTATCACATAAAGTGTGTGTTTACCGTAGGTGTGAACTTCGGTGTGCGTGTGGCATGTCAATGCTGATTACCCTGTGTATGGAGGACTCACTGGACTGTTCCTGGGTGCCTGACCTACCTGCTCTGGTCAGGTTTCATTGGGGCTGGACTGCTCACAGGACTGGAACTACTCACTTCAGTTTAGGTCTTTACTGGATGGTAATTCCTGTTGTCCCAGTGTATTCACAGCTCAGTGGTTACAAAAAGATTTCAAAAAGCCTTTCTTTAGGAATGTAAATTCTTACATGTATTTCTGCAATCAAGAAAAAGTCAGTAAAATAGCTTCCAGAGGAGGTGAACATCAATAAAAATAACTAAGGAAGATAAAGCAATATTTACACTGGGCGTATCCATCACTTCGTAGTTTCTATGACTTTTAGAGGTGAAATCAAAAGATTCTAGGTTTGTAAATTAAACATGAAACATTTCTTATCTTTCTTATCTTTATTTATCTATATTTTTTTTAAAAGTACTTTATTCTTGTGTGTTTTTTGTGTGACTTGTATATTTGTGTGTGATTGTATATTTGAAGCACCATTGCACCAAGACAAATTCCTTGCATGTGTAAAAACCCACCTGGCAATAAATCTGATTCTGATTCTGATTCTGATAACATTTTTGCTTGAAATGTGACTTTCTTTTGACTGACTAATCGATGAACGGACTGTTTCAGCTCTAATCCAGAGTCAATGTGGAAACTGGAAAAAACAATGAATAAAAAGGAAGGATTTCATGATTTCATTTGGAAATCTCTTGTATGGGTTTTTGAGAAATTTAATTATTAAATTTAATTTAAAATGAAGTAATGTATACAACATATATTATAGGTTATACAGTATGTACATATATGCATACACATGTACCTACGCGTGGACAAACCACTAAATAAATACACCATGAGATTAGCATGTCAACCAAAAAATATCCAAACAAATATCCAAACATATGAACAGAAAGAATATTACAGTCATAAATAGAAAACTTTAATGTTGATGATTATGATGTTGTTTTTCCCCCAAAACAGCAAGAGAGAACTGGATCAGTTTGTGTGTTTGTGTCGTGGTATGTTTTAAGAGACATCATAAACTATGTCACCTCATTACTTACATATAACACACACACACACACACACAAACACACGCATGCTGCTGTCTGGTCAAGTACTTTGGCTTTGTCCGCCTCTCAGATTAAAGCTACCGGGCTAATTTGCTGCTATGTCGCAATTCCTACATAATCCGCTCTAATCCTCACCGACTCGATTAAACAGCCAAATCTCCAGCTCAGTATCTGACTCTATCTTCATTTGTACTCGCTCTCCTCCACTTTTTCCCCTGCCCTCCCTTTCTCTCTCTTTCCATGCCCTCCCCTCCACCTCTTGATTCTCAACAAAATCTTCTTTATCTTCTTTGCGTCGTCTGCCTCCTTCTCTTTCA
Organism: Dicentrarchus labrax; assembly: GCF_905237075.1. NCBI lineage: Eukaryota > Metazoa > Chordata > Actinopteri > Moronidae > Dicentrarchus > Dicentrarchus labrax. Next base: position 7,628,209 of record NW_026136705.1, on the reverse strand, counting down.
GCCTCTGTCTCTCACTGATTCTCCACTGTCTTTTTTTTTTTTATTCTCACTCATTCTGTCTCAGCGTCCCCAAGATGCCTCTGTCACGTCTTTCTCCTGTCTCAGATAAGATGTGAACTTGTTTCTGCCAAAGAGCTCGACCATGAGGTCACCTTCAGAGGTGCTCCAGACATTTTGGCCAAAACTCTTGATGAAGCCGAGCTTTTTTGTACATTTAATGTCTTTCTTTGGTTGAGCAGCTTGAAGTTCTAAGTCAGTCCCCTTTATTGGAAGTTGTGGCGCACATAGAGAGAAGTAGATTTTCAAGTCCTTCAGTTTTTCCAAAATACCACAGCATAGGGTTTTGAAGCTAGGACTTTCAATGAGTTTAGTGAGTCATGTCTCCTCAAAAAAACAAAAAGCAGAGATGAGAAAAGAGCAATGAAGAGATTCCCCATCACAGTGGGAAAGAGGAGTAATCATTTAATGACAAAGTGACTTTCTTTTAAGTTCAAGTGACAAAACTCTCTAGTAGCTGTAGGAATTCTGACTCTTGGATGTCAGGAGCAAAGGAGGAAGTCAGACATTGTTATAGAGCGATAAAGTCTGTGTTGGAAAGAGGTCAGGAAGGATGGGTCAAGAAAACATTGGACTTTAACACGGGAGACAGCTGTTCCTGTTTTTAACAGCGTCAACATGTTGTTTTAACCATGACCACAACTGTCCCCAAACTTTAATTAAGTAATATTATTACCCAAACCATGACCTTTACCTAAACCCAACCTAACCTAAAAGGTTATAAATTTACTTGCCACTAGATGTCGCAGTAGAGCACTCACATTTCAGACCAGTAATTTTACCGAGCAAATAATTGTAAAACACATTTCAAACTGGACAGAAACAAAACAAAACTCATTAAACCCTCTTTGTTAGTATTTCAATCACCAACACTGGTTTAGTCGAAATAAACCCTTAAATCACAGAGTTCGATAAGAAAATAACTGCAAAATGGGCTATTATGGCTGCCATGTAACGTTAGCTAATCCTTGGGCTCGTGTCAACATTGTGAAAAGGATCTCTACAGACACGTTTTGTTTAACCAGAAACATCGCTTATACGCTATTACTTGCCACCAGACTCAATAGACAAAAACGATATTTTTACCACAGATATCATAACATCATAACTTCATTCAAAGTGGCCAGAAACAAAATAAAACTCACAAAAAACGCCAACTCTGGTTTGGTGGAAATAAATCCTTAATTCAGCGACGCAAATGATAAAAACAACAGTTTCAGTTGCTCAATTCAGTTGGACACAGAGCAGACCGGTTCTGTAAACAAACCACAAAGAGGCTGTGATAGCAACACAGGCAGAGGGAGTGTGACACCATGTGGAGCCTATGTATATCTTTACATAGATAATGGTTGTTTGTTGCTACATTAATGTTTTAAATTTCATCCATATATAACCTTTAACCAGAGCATTGTCACATCATATAACTCACATTAACAATGATTTGCAACAGTACTGGAAGGCACAGACAAACGTCTTGGTGTCAAATCATCAAATCAAGTTACAAATTATGTATTTCATTGTTTAATTTGGAGGAATTGTGCAAAACACTCCATATATCCAAAAATATACAAAAGAATGAGAGTGCCCCTTGACAAGAGACTAATGAACACCGAAGACATCAGCTGTCTGTGAACACCATATCAAAACCGCTCAGTATCATCTGGGAAGAGGTCAAAGGTCATCGGCCAGAAGTCTGTAAGATCACATTGACAATACACGGTCCAGTCATATACTAGGCTTCGACCTAGTCTTGTTTTCTTACATCACAACACCAACACCACATTTCTCGTCTTCTCTGTGGGTTTATGATTTATTGAAAAGCATGAGCAGGTGTCACGCACCACCTCAGAGTGCATAACCTTGGGCTGACTTCAGCTCACCGAGTACTGAGTTAAACTGCTGGGACAAATCAACCTCAGTTCATTCAGAGTCACGCCACTCTCATTTAGAACACAGGAATGAGCCCACACACAGAACTCTTACTCTTTAGAAAGTTCAGTCGAACAACAGAAATGGACAGCGGGTGCATATTTTCTGGATATGCACTGAAATTATGTATTTTAACTGTCCCATGATCTGTTCTAAATGTGTTGTCATAAGTGGAGAAAATGCTTAACTCATTTCTAACAATTGCAGACATATTTGTTCATTTTAATTTTACAATTGTTTTAGGGTAAAAACAGCGATAAGAAAAGTATATCCGAAACTGTGCAATGTCCTCATCTTTTCTGCTATTTCTGATCACACTTGATTAGACTAACAAGTAAAAGAATAGTTACTGTGGGGCTGATTCACAAGGTTCACCTTCTTCTTATCACCTGACTGAATGCTTAAACCTCACCTCTAACAGCTGAAACTGTTTGCACATTAGAAAACAGGTTGAAAGGACCAGACTTAGGATTTAGTGGCATCTAGTAGTGAAGGTGCAGATTGCAACACCGCTTGCGTCTGTATTTGACAACCTGGAAAGTGTGTAAGAAGAACTATGGTGGCTGCGAAAAAATGCAAAGGGCCCTATCTAGAGCCAGTGTTTGGTTTGTCCGTTCTGGGCTAATGTAGAAACATGGTGGTTCAACATGGTGGACTCCATTGAAGGCGACCTGTAGATAAAAACAGCTCATTCTAAGGTGACAAAAACACAATGGTTCCTATATTAAGGGGATTATACACTAATGAAAACATACTTATGAATATTCCATTTCTGCCAATATGAATGTTACACACTGGACCTCCAAAGGATAAAGAAAAAGCTAATTTTAATTCCTTTGCTCATATGGCATAACAACTAGTGCTATGATGTTGCAGGGACTGTGATAAATACAAATGCAGATCCACTGTTCTATTTTTTTACTGATTGTATGCATATGGTCGTGTGTTCTTTATTATTTTCCTAAAATCTGATAAAAAATGTGCAATATATATCGCCTTGCTTACAGGATCGCAATATATTGAATCGTAACTCCTGTACCTGACACATACACATGACTAGAGTTAACTGGGAAACAGCTAAAGAGCCCTGTATAAATGTTACTCTACTCTCTTCTTTCAGAAGCTATGTCAAAATGAATCCCACGCATCCATCTGGACAACCCTAACTATTTACATAACCCATTCATCAAACACTGAAGATAAATGAGCTATCCATAAGTGATAACAATCACAGATTAAAATTCTGTGTGTGTGTTTGTAAGCCTACAAGTGTGTATCTGTACACTCGGAGTACACAGAGGTCTTTACACATACACCACAGCAAACACGTCTCTGGCCTTATCACACGTTATGCACGTTGCCTGTACCAGTAATTGACTGCATAACTCCTGTCCTCAACTTTGATGGAGAAACATAAACAAAAGTCTGATGAAGGACAACAGTCTAATCACCATGTGTCCTGATGAAAGCGGCGGACATTCCTCCCTCACTTTGATTCTCAGCTCTGTGTTCTTGAGGAGCCGCACATGTTGAGGTCAACCCACTCGAAATAAAATACATACAAACTGAAGATGCAGTTAAGAAAAAAAAAGATCTCTTTCAACTGCGTTTATTGTGTAACCTCTTTAATCCAACCCACTTTTGCCCAAAAGGTGTGTGCATGCACGTATATTCAGTAAGACTTACATTTTACATTTTCTGTAGTTAAATCTGAAACTTGCATGGAACTAATATGCCAGCAGGATAACCAGTATGATCCTTATGATGGAAGACATGTAAGCCTGTGGTAAAAAATGCAAAGAAAAACCTGCACGCAGTTTTTGTTGTTATCTCCTCACAGAGATTCTGTTTTAACTAAGACAACACTGTATTTACAGGATAAAAGCCAGCAGCCAGACAGCGTAAAAAACAGTGTACATTTTGCATAAATGTACCTGTGGATGTGCAGAGAACAGCTAGAGCCTATTTTTCAGATGGTTTTGGACTATTCAAGTGAAGAAATATGCTATTTTACATGTGAATTATGTTTTTCTGTGTCATTAATTTATTATGACCAGTCATGTTCAGCAGCTAACGTCTAGCTGAGGTGAAGGCGTGCAGTCAGTATTCAGTAGGAAGCCACATGTGTGTTAATCCTTCAAATGTACCATGTTTTTCATAGTTGAACCAAAATAGAATAATGCATCCATTATTTATCAGTGATGATTTTAAAAGGTAAAATAATATTTCCAGCGGGGACATGCAACACATGTGCATTCACTTCTGATTCACTGTAGCAGTGGGCTCACATTTACATAAAAACATCAAATAACATCACGCTTGCTTTCAGACAGGTTTCAGCAAAGGGAAATCTGCGATCCAAGCCGTAAAACCTCCTGCAGGACACAATCGGTTTTTTTCATTTTTATTAAATAGGTGGAAAATGATGTCACACTCTTAGCTCTACAACTCTCCCTAATGGACTTTTATTAAGCTTTTTTTTAGTCTTCTCATGTTGCTTTGATGACTCACATATAGATACAGTATATATAAGACCTGGTTTAAAGCTGACATTTTGCTGACATTCAGTGTCAGTGCTGTGGCTGCTGTGCTACTGCCGTTGTAAATGTGCCTTAGTTACTTTATGTTTTAGGGAATTGTCCATCTTGTTTTGTACACTGCCTTGACAAGCATCTTGGCAGTGACTGACACAGAGAGAAATGAGGAAACAGTTTATGGTGACGAGCCGTGCATGGTTTCCGTCACATGGCTCGTAACAACCAAAAAAAAAAAAACTGCTGCAGCCAGCGAATTATGAACCGCTACAGAATGTGAGTAGAAGAGGGAAAGATAGAGAGAGAGAGACAGAAAAAAAGATTTCCAGTTGGAACTTGACAGCTTGAGTCTATTTTTAACACGGGGAGGAGGTAAAAGACAGATGAGCGACAAGTTTCAGCGGTTAAGGGGAGTTCTGATCGTTTCTCCTGTGCCTCGCTGTGTGATGTCTTGCTCACTGACAGGTAGTGTCAGGAGGGGGGGATGAGACAGAAACTAGTATTCCTCTGTGGGTTCTGTGTGCGTGCTGACGCTGTTATTAAACGGAATCTGTAAAGTTATTTTCCTGATGATCTTGATAGCGGAGGAGGCACGCGGGGAGGGAGAAACTCGAGAGAACGATTACGGATCAGACAAGGCTTGCCTTTTGTCCTCCCAGAGGATGTGTGTTAAAATGAGAGAGTGTGTGTGTGTGTGTGTCTGTGAGCATTCGAATTCGAGGGGGTGGGGATGTATGGATCTGCCATCATGATTAAAGTGTTCCCACTGAGGGAATTGGTAGGAGTGTCGTGGAAACAGTATGGAGCGTCCAAGAGGGACAAAAAACATGTTGCATCTAAATGAGGATTTTCATTTCATATGACAGCGTGATGAAGACATTTAATAAGGCCTTTGTGTATACATACAGTATATATGTGCATGAGAGTCTGGCCTACACCATCTGACAGGATCCCTCCCAGCACTACCATAACCACCAATGTCTCATCCTTTTCCCCTTCATTATCCTCTTTTTCACAGTCAAATCTGCACCGCTGCATACAGGAATTTAAGTTTCTTGGGAATACAGATATAGAGAACCAAGAGGTCAATTGCCTACCTAATGTAGCTCGCCAATTGCCTCCAGGTCGTCATGCATACATCCACATAAACAATCTGCCTAGTGAAAATATCTGCACTAAAAGTGAGCACTTTGCCTAATTACTCTTAATGTCTGGGGTTAATGGCCTCTCATGGATGGATGGCCTCAGGAAATCAGTGAACATAATGACCAGTCACTAATGAACGATCACATCAATGACGATACTCAACTGAAAGGCTTTCCATTTGTAAAAAAATAAATAACTAAATACAAAAGTGCCCAGGTTTGCCAGAGTGTGGCTTAGCGAGACTCCGCACTAGAGAGATCTGTCGCTTCAAGTGGAGAGCATTTCCACTTTCCCTGTTCTGAAACAGAGTCAGCAATAAGCTAAACTGCCTCAGACCCAGACTTAATCCTAACAGATCCTGTTTAGCATTCAGCTGAGAGACTTCCACCTCTTCAAACACATGTGCAGGGGAGATTATGGGTGCTTTCTGGGCCTCTGCTGTACTGTATGTCAGATGTACAGTGGTTGCTGCATACAGATACATGAGGAGAGAGATGAATGAAGGAGTAATGGCAGTAGGGGACACAGCAAAGGCAACAGTGACATTTCAGAGGAGGCTAGCATTCAACACTGCACATGGCATTCTGTCCAAGTTAGTATTTCCTGCCTCGTAGTTATGACAGTTTATATGCCATTGTTCTTGGCTGGAGAATCAGAAAATAGAGCTTGCGTCAGACATTCACTGTGAGGAAACTGATCTAGCCTTTCCATCAGCCGCAGATCCATGGTGACTTTCACAATTAACAATGGCTGCATGTGAGGACAGCTGGACCTGAGCAGCGGATATCTTTGCCTTGTGAGAGGATTTACTGTGAGTGGAGGGGAAGTGTCCATGCAAGGACATAAATACAACCCACATCATACAGCCCCCCTCAAAATCAGACTGTCACCATCAAGAGGTACGACGAGATCAGCCGTTATTCACAAATGATAGTTGTTTATGTTCAAGTCGTCTAGTAGCAGTAGTGATTATGATGGGACCAAAGGAGGAAGTCAGATGACATCATTATAGAGCGATGACGTCTGTGCACAGTGGAGGTCAGGGTGGCTGGACGGGCCAACAAAACTTGGACACAGGAGACTGCTGTCTGTCTCAGCTGTCTACAACACGTAACAGCTCACATTTCACTTACACGCATTAGTTTTCTTCTGTTTTACACACACAAATACAGTGACTGAGAGTTGGGTTCTGGGCACTGCCAAAACCTGCATTCTTCCTAATAAACTAGGCAGTGCTGATCAGATATGAATCCTACATTTCCTATTTCTCAGCAACACATTTTAGTGTACTGTAACACAAGAAAGTGTGTGAGGCATTGCCATTGTTTCCTGCTATGGACGAGTTGAAACCAAACGCAGCCAAAGCCGCAGTACGTCACTGCTGCGGACTGCAGAAAACCAACAGTTGAAGCCTCAAGTTTGGCATTACGGTCACGCTCACACTTGGTCTGTATGAGACGCTGAGAATGAGACATGGACAAACAACTTGTTTCGACATTTACTTTGGAAGACTTGTTTTGTTGCAAATTACTGTCCGTTTGTGCGATAGAGTTTCCTGAAAGCACTTTGCCGCTTAATCTGATGAAAACATGTTTTCTCTGAGGGCGGTTGTCACATGGACTGAAGATGAAGAAAGAGAAATCCAATTATGACAGTGTTGGCAGACACCCCCCCCGCACATTGAAAAAAGAGCATATTAGCAGCATATTAAAAACATATCCATTCTCATGACTGTCCGTGGGAGAGGGTGCATTAGCCAAAAGATAGTACAGGGGAGGGCGTTGATGTGGAAGATGTTTTCAATAAATAGCAATTATACTGTATATTGTGGAGCGTGGTGAGGATGGAGGGTTTGGGGGTGGGGGGGTGGGGGCTGCACCTCTGGGCCATTATCAGAGATAATGACATCAACTGAGCTCTCTCCGGAGTGTAGTTGTGTGTGACAGAAAAATAGATAAGAGGTTATAATTACATACACCACCCAGGGAGGAAAGGAGCAGTGAAGAGAGATGGACGGGGAAATTATTTGAAAGATTGAGGAATAAATACATTAAAGTGTGAGGCAGAGGAGTGAAGATAAAGGACCCAAATACACATATATATACCAAAACAGATGCACACTCAAAAGCATATAAATTCACAAAGTGAATGGATGGATGAGGGGCTATACGCACATAAAATGTGCAGAAATCAACAACACACACACACACACACACACACACACACACACACACACACACACACACACACACACACACAATGCTGGTGTAACAGAGCCCCCCCTTTTCTAACCCCCCCGGCTGACCCGAGACACTGATGCTGTTGAGCTCCTGGAGCTGCATCCCTCAGGAGAGATGAGATGAAGGAGAGGAGGAGGGCTGGACGACAAGATGAAGAGGAAAAGAAGGGGGCAGGGAGGGAGCGGGTGGGGGCTTAGATGAAATAATGTTGATAACAAACGCAGAGAGATGTTTGTGAGCAGAAAAGAATGGAAAGAAGAGCAACAAAAGAGAAGGTATACTGTATGGATGAAAAGGAGATATATTCTCAGTCTCTCTCAATGACGAAACAGTGACAGCGAACGTTATTAATGAAATGGCTTGTGGAACAGCAGGGAGCAGAGGAACATTTAATGCAGTGAGTGCTGAGATGGCAGGAGGTCCTGCCCTCTGGAACATCACAGACACAAGCAGGTGATCGATAGAGCGGCTACTTTTCCATGCTGGTGGGCATAGGACTTTAAGGACTGAGACTGAGACCCTGGCTTACCCTAGTCCTTCATGAAAGGCTCCACTTTCATTCATATGTCAAATCACGTAGGTGATCTCTGGAGACAGTAAGCACCATTGCTATAGTTTGTGGAGTGTCTGGTTGGTCATCTACAGACAGACTGTACACCTAGGACCAGAATGGTGCTTTAAATTGGCTGGATCAAAAGGACCAATATCACCATTTCTATCACCATTACATTTCTGCTATATAATGTAGGAAAACATGCTTGTTGTAATATCTTGGTGTCACTCGGGCAGTAAGGGAGAAGAAACATTCACTGTCAACTAGAATTTTATATTTAAAAGAACATATAAGATACATTTAAAGGAATATTTAAAACTTAAATATTCCTCACATAGTAACCTGTGCACAATCCATTGTGCACATTTTCATCCCTACTCAAAAATTCATTATATCGGCCGCCATATCGGTAATCTGTTAATTTTACCCCACTAAAATTGGCATCAGTCTCAAAAATCCCATATTTGTCATCTCTACTTTAAAAATTAGGAAATGCTTTCAACAGCCATAAAAAAAAATTGCCCTGTTTTTAGGAATAAAATGTGATATAAATCAATAATATCAATAATATATAAACAAACAACTCCTTGAGAATATAGATAGGAATACAACTGCAAGGTCTGGTGTATGTAAGTGCTCCTGAAGTGGAGATTTCTGTCTCAGAGTGTGAGAAAAAACTCATTTTGAGAAAACAGCCTTCAAATACATAAATATATATTAAAACTACTAATAATTTTGCAAGACAATAGGGTTTTAAAGTATCAAATTTAACCAATGTTAAAAAAAAAGGTTTTCGCCTGCACTGTTTCGCCTTAATAGGGCACTGCACACAGCCGAGTGACTTTTAGTTATTTTATGGATAAAGCCTTTGCATTTGAAAGTGTGCAAGAAAATACTTTCAGCAGAGTTTTATTCAGGGCCAATGACAGTAAATTACCTGTTCCCCATTAAGGCTAGTGTGCTTCACGGATGCCGTGCTGCTCTGGAAATTTGCTGATGGGAAGAACAATCTGGAGCAGTTCTACTACAAGACTTTCTCCCAAGGGGAAATGGGTGTCCTTGTGCAGAAGGAGCAGAATTGCCACAAGGGGGGCTTAAGGGATTTCTGCCCAAATCTTTGAGTGTCTTTTTATAAATAAATTACAATGCTTTCTGGTGCCTCAACACTGAAATATATCTATTGTAATTTATGTTCTGTTTTGTATATATTGTGTATAATGAATGTGCTTCCTGTTTCCATTTTGTTGAGGTCCAACAAACAAAGGCAACTATCTGCTTGCTTCTTTCTTGCTGCATTTACTGGTTGCCTGTTTATTTTTGTAGTTTAGCATTTGGGGAAAATATGCTCACTTGCTTTCTTGCGGGGAGTTAAAAGAGAACAGCATCACCACTCTCATATATGTCCACTAAGTATTAAGCTACAGCCCGGAGAGCATTAGCTTAGCATAAAAAACTGGAAACAGCTAAGGTGAAAACAAATACCTGCCAGCACCTCTAAAGCTTAATAATTAACACCTTATATCTTGTTGTTTGTATAGATTAAACAAACAAAAAAAGAATAAGTGCGGCTGCTTCCATTCCTTATGCTAAGCTAACAATCTCCTGGCTGTCTCATATTTGGCATACATACATAAGAGTGGTATCAGTCCTCTCATCGAAGCAGATGAGTGTATTTCAAACTACTGGTGCAGATGTGTCTTTCTAAAGTGCAATTTGCAGACATATTCCCTAAAATAAGTGAAAACCACCAAAATAGATCTTAATTTGACTACTCCTTGATCTGTGTGCCTTTGGCCTTTTCTGGGTACGAGGGCGAATCTCAGTAATCCTTGACACTGAATTTCACTGTACTGCATGATCATTACTGACAACCTCCTGAATGCACCTTTCCTCCCACTTTTAGCACAGTCAGGTTTAACAAAATACACAGACGGGTGTAGGTGTGTGCCCAATGAATGTGCCATGGCAACAGCAGAAATCCCCTTAATGTGGCGCAGTGTGGTAAGTAGGCTCTACAATCTCACCAGGAGGCCTCTTGTTCACTCCCCTTAACTCTGGTGACAGTCAACGGTTATGTCTCTGATTAAACTCCCTAAGCTAGTCACATGCTCATTATAGAGAGTGGCAATACTGCTTTTCATGAGAATTTATACATTTCTCAGATTGAGCAAGACTGAGTATTGCTACAAACTACCTCAGTGCAAGTCTCTTTAAAATGTGTGTACTGAAATATGCGCGCCTGTGTCGTCTAACTGCAACAACCCCACTGCCATTCTCTGGGGTTGATACATGGAATTCTGGGAGACAAAGGAAATCACTAAGTAGTCATGGGAGGATTAAAAAAGTAAGTTTCAAAGCTCCATCAGACATATCTCCTGGGGAGCAGTGAACAATGTGCTGTAGATGAAGGATATTTAGCAGTCTCAGTGTATCTATGGAGGGATTTTCCCTTAGAGGTGTCTACAGGAGACAAGTGGCATAAACCTTTGTGCCTCCTACTGTCTTTCTAATGGCACTGCCTCACCCGTTCTGCTTCGCTGAGAACACCAATACAGCTGTGATGCCCTTCAGGCCTCGGCCTAATAGTGTGACTTTAATGACTTTTTCCACATAGCTGCCTGCAGCCATTGTCACCTCATGCACAATTACTCCATCTGGCTTTCATTGGGCAACTGTAATTATACTTTTGCTAATGTCGAAGACAGCACACAGGTTCATTTCCACTACATGGTACGACACAACTTTTGGTACCTCTACTTTGGTTTCCACTGTAGATAGTACTTTGAATATTGCCCCCTCAATGTAGGCGGAGCTGACCAGAGCGACGCAGTTGGGGAAACAACCAGGAAATATCACACAGTAGGGATGGTGTTCTTGATATGTGTGCACTTCGTGAATCGACCACAGTGTGGTTTTGTGGGCTGCAATTTTTGAAGGAATAAAATAATTGTGGTTGCTATTGATGGTAGCTATTTCAGTGCCGGCTTGGTGCAGGATGTCCCATGTCATGCGACCAATTAGTGGTCTGCAGTGTTTTCACATCACCTAGTATCCTTTTAGTATGGATCAAGGTACCAGGCACAATCCGTACTGGAGAACCAAAAAAGAGCAAGTGGAGTCAAGCCATTCCATGCAGTGAAAATGTGGCTTATATGACCATGACTTGTGCTTATTGAGAGACATAACAACCAGTATTAAAAGGCTTTTTTACCTTATCCTCACACTGGTTACTTTATTGCGAATAAGTACAAACTAAAGAAGTAACTCAACTTCTTGTTAGCCATGTAGTAGTTGATCTGATCAGTTCAGGGTTTCCCACAGTGTTTCATAGTAAGGACGCCCTGCCTCACCTGTAATAAAGAGCGACACTACCAACATATACTTTTAATGAATTACAAGGCTTATTAAGCTTCAAGGAAAACAAGCATTGGTACTTCATTACATCAGTAGAGATGTCCCGAGTTGATCCTAAGTATCCACATCGGGTATTAGTATTGGGCATATTTTCATTGACTGATATTGGTAAAACGTGGAAGGTTTGATGGTAGAAAATCTGTTAACAAATCTTTTACCTCTCCTATTTCCTTCTCAGTGCAAACTTTTAGCCATCTATGGCCGTGACTTTCGCCAGCTGAAATGACAAATGTTGACGGCAGCAGGTCACTAATCACCGTTAATTCAATGAGTAACTTGATGACAGTCCAAAATGAAACTTGGCTGTGTGTATTCTCTGCAAGCCGGTGGCTATACTATGCTAATTTATGAGGGCAGAAACTCCACTCTGTAACACCACTGTACAGTAGTGGACTAGTGCACAAGTGTGCTTGCGGTTTCAACGTTAATCTTTGGAAGTGCTGCATGTTTTGAATATTTAAATTGATATATTTATTAAACTGTAAAACAGAAAGCTGAGATACTTCATTTTGTATTAATGCAGAGTTATTCAATAGGCTTTTTTCACAGCAGTAATTTTGACATGAAACAGTAGGGTAAACACACGTGTTATCAACGATACTAATTAAGGTTCCATCCAGGTCAAACAGAGTCAGGGTTGCTGCTATTGTGCATGTTGGCTCACTGCAAAGCCTCTGCTACACAAATTGGATCAGAGGTGAGTGATTGGTTATGGCTTTACAGTAATAAATCAAAGAAGCATGTCAACCTGTCAGGAAAGATGCAACCAATGCATATTGGAAAACTGATACAATAGATTCGGCTCCAATGACACACAACATCTGACACAAATTCTGCATGAAATTCGAAAAAAGAAAACGAGAGCTAACCACCTCCAGTAAGCAAATTTCCTGAGGGAAACCCTGCAGCTAATGGTTTCAAGAACTACAACATGCCTGAACACAACAATATCACAAATCAATGTCACTTTTCTGGCTAGTGGACACTTTCTTTCTGGAAAACAAACACCCTCTATTCAACTATAAGTGCAGGAAGGGAATACAATCAACGGTTTTCCATTCGGTTTCAGTGATGTACAATATACCTATTACTGATGAACCTGCTCTGGATGTATAAATAGTGCCGAAAGGTTAAATTTAGTGGCTGTTCTATACAGTACGTCAACAATCAAACATATATTGGAAACCTGTCCATGATCAGCTGGAACAGGTTATTTAAGAGCAGTTATTAAAAGCTCCCAGAACGACAGAAAGGAGGAAATAACAACACAGCAGCTCACAAATGGATATTTGATTGGCAGCGTGTGATTAGGAGCTACCCAAACACTTCAAGAAGAAAACCAGGATTATGTCAATGTGCCTGAAGTCCTGAGTGCATGACGCTCTAACCCCCACCCCCACCCCCACCTAAGTACCTCCAAGTAAGAATAATTGAACACCAGCTATCTTGTCTAAGCCCATGCCCTCAATTCTCCGTCTGTCCACAGCTTTATTAACTTTTTTTTTTTTTTTTTTTGAAGGACAGGTCAGAAGGATATGCGATGGTGGTTGTTGTTGACTTCTGCTTGCAACATCTGTCAGCGGCACTGGAAGCAAGCGCCGTGAGCTGTCATCTTGGCTAACTGGGAGGCAGACTACTATGTAGCCTTTAGCAGTATCAAGGCTCTTGAAACCCACATTTTGGTAACTGTGGTCCCCTGTGGGTTCAGACAATTCCACAAACCTTGACCTTAAGGGGACCCTTTCAAAACCCATTAGATAACTGTAATGGGCATTCAATGAAAAACAACTTGTTTCAACAAACAGGCACTACTTTACCTTTTTCCTCTTCTCCCAGGGTTACAGCAATCAGTTGTAGACTACATAAAATGTTTTTTTTAATGTACATTACATTTTATTTGTTTTCATGCACAAATCTGCTAGTTAGTAAAAAAGTTTGTCGACCACAGATTATTTCCATTATTCATGAATCTGCCAATCATTTCCTTTATTTAATTATTAATTGTTTGGGATATTAAATGGCAAATATATTGAAAAATGTCTGTCCCAGTTTCCCAAAGTCTGAGGTGACGTTTTCTGATTTTGCTCAAAGAGCTTCAGTTTACAATATAACAGCATTTACACATAAAGGATGAAAATGATTAAATGATTTAATTAAACCATACTTCAACGATTACTCGCTTATCAAACAGTTATTTTTCTATCGGTCAACTACTCTATTAATCAATTAATATTAGTGTGCATATATCATGCTCTTTTCTCTCTTTCCATTCTGGACTTTTTACACAGTTAGATCCACTACATCAGCATCTCTGGTAACTTTTCCTACTTTTCACAAGCTCAGATTTCAGTATAATAGCTTTTCCAGCTTCTATTTACCACATTGTTGGGATCATTCCCATGCACCTAATGCTCTACGTCAGTAATTCCCAACCAAGTGAACTCATGTGCCCCTTGGGCAACACTATCAATGTTCCAAATGTGTTCATTTGAATGAATTTCATATACAAGTGGACATAATAATGGATGTTACATTACATTTTCATAAATTAGGGTTGCAACGGTATCAGATTTTCACTGTTTGGTCAGGTTTGCATTCATACTACAACCATATGAAGTGGCAAAAGCTGGACATTCTAACCATGTATCCATTTTAGTGATCTACTTCAACAGTTTATCCATTACTTTTCGCTCATCATTTCATATCTCGCTTTCTAACTAGTTTTCACGCACCCTTAACTGCAATAACACCTAAACTAATTTTTATATCTGACTCAATAAATAAATGTATTTTTTAATGAAGTCATTAATTAAATTTTTTTTTAATTAGTTGAACAACTTTACTATCTCTCCACAAACCTACATACAAGTATCCTTGGTCGGGAATCTCTGTATAATAAATATCAATTAAATAGAAGAAAACTAAACTGAAATATATCCTGTAATTGGGGTCTTTCTACAGTGCTTGAGGGCAGTAGTAGCTGAGCACCAAGCCAGTGACCTATTATTAGTAATTATTAGTGGTTACTATTACACTTAGTCCAGAGGGAGATAGGAAAAGATTTTTGACATCAGCAGTTTGATGTGAGGCTGAGAGTGGAGGGAGAATACCCAGCGAAGCAGCCAGACACTGGCCTTAAGAACCACCTGATAAGCCTCCTGTGGCTCTCTTGGCTGTAAATAGTCATTAGCCAGCGTATTGTCAAAGCCTGTCTACAGTAGCGTCACAGGCAGCCCTAAATTAGGAGTTGGGTATGAGGCCGACACTGCAGTCTTGTATTGTGTGTGCAATTCAGCAGAACATTATTATGACCTGGGACAAACCCAACAGAAATGATGATGATGTCTCTATAAATATACTATATGTCAAGTATTTATTTATATACATAATGCTTTGCTATTGTTCGTAAATGGTTAAAAGCAAACATCAGCTGGGAATAACTCTTGTTTATGTACCCAGTATGCAAAACAATACACAAAAACATGTTTTACTGTCCACTAGAGATTTCTATCAGAGCTTAGGCAGGCATCTTTCCAGGCATCAATCACTCTTGGGGGGAAAATATCAGCACCCATATACAGCCACTCTGCATGTGTGTAGGCTGATGTTGGAGAAAGGAAGATGTGGAGAGACAGAAAGAGAGACGGAGGAAAGAGGAAGAGAAAGATGAAGTAAGGAAGTATGCGCGTCTGTGCCTTTAAGTGTCCCCAGGCCAGGGCCGAATGTTGGGAAAGTCGCCCAGTGCCTTTCTCATGACCCCTGAGGGGAGGTCTTTTTCCTTCTGGGTCCATGGATGGAGAAGGGACATCAGAGAAAGCCCAGGAAAGGGACAACCAACATATCTGCATATCCTCTATGCATGTGACGGCTGGCGCTGAGTCTCTATTACTCACTGTCCACAATGGCCTGCGCATAATCTTCTCACTGCCGCCCGCACTCTGACTGTAAGGATAATTCACAAATTCCCATTTTCACACATTTATAAGTGACAGCAACATATCCACATGTCTCCATGCAGCAAGCTACTGGCTACGTTTCTCCTATGCCACTTTCCCACAGTTTTTCTCATGTTGACACTAAAAATATGAATGTTTGTGTATATTTAAAAATAGTAGTAACTCAGTGAATGTGGGGCAGGAGTTGCAACTTGTCAAACCTCTGATGGTTAGCCTGAACATGGTCTTTAGAGGTCAAAGCAGCCTTTAAAATATGCAGCTAATACTGCCTCGCTCCACATTCTTTAATCACTGCATTAATCCTGTGAATGTGACTTTAATTAAGGTAATATAATTAGATTAAGGTGTTTACATGACCCCGGGCTTAATTGCAGTATTTTTAGAATCAAACTAAGATTGAAGTGTCAATGTACATGCCAGAGCCTCTGTTAACATTTTCTTGTTGGCAGTGCAACCAAATGACCGCTAAGAGATGCAAAATGTATACAAACATTCAAAATGACTAAAAAGAGTTGCAAAAACGACTCAAAGAGACACAAAACGACCACAAATTGACCACAAAAAGAGGCAAAAACGACACAGAGAGACATAAAATGAGTACCAACAAATGCAAAACGACTACAAAGTGTTGCAAAACGACCAAAAAGAAAAATACCAAAATGACAACAAAGAGATGCAAAATGACTCCGAACACACAGAAAACATCTATGGTGAGATGCAAAATGACAGCAGTTTAGTTTTGTATCTCTCTGTGTTGCTTTGCTCCTACACAGGAGCAGGCTAATGAAAAGACTTAAGCCGATAATTATATATTGATATTAGATATTTAGAAAAAGACTGAAATGAAGAAGCTAGGGTAAGATTTTTCAGCTATGTAGGACGTGTCTTGTACAGGGATGGCTCTCTCTTTACCCATCAGTGTGAGGTTGAACCTGCACTAATCCCCCATCAGGTTCTTGTTCTCCTTGGCCTTGTACAGTTCCAGTGGGTGTAAATACATGGGATTACAAGAGGCACTGGCACACTTGCGTAGACTGGCGATTGGACAGCAAACTGCCTCGCCGGAGAGGAAAAAGTGCACTGTTGTATTTCTGTGTCATTATGCATGTTCTGATAAATCCTTCAATCTCCTTCCCCAAATCAAAATTGCACCAGTTGCTAGGGACACATACATGAGGACTGCAGGCTTCAAACTGCTGTAATCCCGGCTCAAAGTGGAAAGGGGCTTTGCCGCACGTCCATTTGGTATTATTCTAAGAAATAGGCAATTAGAGATAAGGCCGTAGTTTTAAGTTAGGCAAACTGCATTCCATGGCCCTCCCTTTGGCAGTCTTAGGGGACATATAATATATTTTGGGATGACATGTTGTTAGGGTGACAATAGGGAGTGAAACAGGAAACAAACCAATGTTGTCATATTGTCATATATAGAGTATGTCAGTATGCCAAGCTTTAAGATATGCTGTGTTATAATGGGGGGAGGATCAGTGCCCTAAGTGGCCTCTGTGTTGAAAGAATACATGTAGCTAAAAATAATGCTTGCAACCCTCTCATTCACTACTCTAAATCACTGAGCGTTGCCACGGAAAATCAGTGGCAGCGCAGCTCCCCCCCCCCCCGCCCGCCACCCCATCGGAGCCTTTGAGGCTCGTATGGATTGACCTTGTTAAATAAGTAAAGTCCATTGTGGAACCCACCTGGAAAACAAATGAAGATGTTCTTTTGCCAGATGGCGTGTTCAGAATACAAGAGTAACTGTCCAGCGGTTGGTTGAGAGATAAGGCATGGCTTATACATCGCTGCCATGAACAACTGCCGTTCGATAAGGGGACATCTAGTTCCGAGATTACCACGTGTGTAAATGCATTTACATCTCACACACACTACTGATGTCAGGAATAAAACGAAGTAGCTCTTTCTATTGCACAGTCCATTTTATTGGAGCTGGGAACATCTAAAAATAGTACAAAATGGGGTTGTCCAGATTTCTACCTCTGGGGAGCCAGTGTCGATGCAGTCGCTCACACCATTCTAACACTGTCCTGGCAAACATACCAGCTCACTGACAGTTTGACTGGGAGTAACTTAGTGACAATTGTGTCCAAATCAGGCTTTCCAGATAACATGAGCCAGTCACTTCTAAGAATAACTCTAAGTCAAATGACGAGAGAGTCTTACACACATTTACTAGAAAAAGGAAAATAACACTAAAGAAAAGTTGAAATTCTCCCTGTATGTGATTCTTGAGTTGACTTGCCTAAGAACAAATGACAGGAGGGCAAATTCATTTAAGCAATTAGGATACAACTAATGAGGCACAGAACCTATTGAACCTAGGCTAATGTAATCAAATTAGCTAATCCAAACACAACTTTACTGAGACAATCTTAATGGGTTAGTGCAATTGAGAAGCACACTTGACTATTATGCAGTAAAAGCTTAATAGAAAAAAGATACGACTGCTGGGAGGAAGAAGTTTGGTGTTAATTCAATTAAGAAAACAAACAATGAACTTAACAGGAGGACAATATTCAAGTTCAGTTGCATGCCACATCCGTTGCCTGCACTGTGAACATAGCCTTATACATATGCTAACATCGCTGCTAACGTTAGCTTGGCTAGTTTCTCAGAAGACCCACATGTCCGATGACCAAAATCCTTCATCTGGTTCAAATATAAAGTTAAAAACCACCAAGATCTGAACAGTGTATGGTAAACAACCACAAAGGGGATATGACGCCATTGACAGGCGACCGGTGCATTTTCCTGCTCTGCTCATTCATTCAGGTGTTTCCTTTAATTTGTCACATATATCTATGAGTGTGTAGATGTGAGTCATCTGAGATCACATGTGAGGGCTTTTTTTCTTGACGTGACCATAAGCACTCATCAACGTCTACTGATGTCGTCTGCAGTCTGATGAAATTCTCCGGCGCTCTGGTTTTGAACTGAAACATCACATGGTTTTATCTTGTTTTTTGGAGGACGTTTGCTCACTTCCTGCTCTAAAGAGCTCGGCCTCATTGGGGACATCAAGGAGCCCTGAGTCTTCCTGTTGCCGCAGGCTGCTATTCATGAACATTTCCTCTCTGTATCTTGACCACTCAGTGTTTTCAGGACACACCTGCGGGGCGATTGATGGCGAGTCAAGCGCTGAGGTCAAGGTCAGCTGTGGGTGCTTTGTCCTGTTGTGCTGTGACACTGAATCACAGCCTGCTGTTAAAACTCTAGGTTAGTCACTAGGAGACATTACAACCAGTCACTCCTTGAAACGCCTTAAAGGTCTCCAAACCATAATATCATCACAGAGGTCTCTGTGTGGTAAACTGGTCCCATTTCTCAGGTAAAACCCCTCCCTCGGGGTGTAACAAGCGAGCCTGAGATTGCCTGTCAGCGCATGTGATTGTTTTGGCAACAGCGCTGGAAAGCACACACGGGCTTCGGGCAGCCGAGAGCAGAATGAGGCAGAATGTGAAGCTCCTGCTTGCTTTCATGTCTCGCAGGCCAAATGAAAGTCAGCAGCCTGTCTGGAACTAACACGCACTCACCTGAAGCAGACTTAAATGGATATCTCCTGTTCTTATATATGAGAGCAGGGGGCTTCGTGAGAGAAGCCTGTGGCCAAGTTAAAAGTGAATGTCGGCCATTCATGGCTGCCATCGACAAAAATGTTGTTTCTGCTCAGTGTCGAGAAAAGAGGAACGATGAGGTGTTTCATTTCAGTGTCTTGAGCCGATGAATGCAAACGTACAGGAATTCCTTGTTGCTATTTAAAGAGGATGATTTCCGGTTGAATGTGCCTTTATATGACCTGCAGCCTCTCAGGAAGGAGTCATACAAAACTTCTCTCAATCTGTCTAACATATCTTTTGAAAAGTCCTGACAAATCATACTCATCTTTTCCTGTAAAATGTAAAACAACTTCTACCTGAATTAATCATATAAAACTTCCTTTAGCAGCGCCGTGCCCCCATTTCTAAATCAAAGCGATGGGGGGAAAGTAGGCTGCGTGTGTACTGTACGGCTATGAGTGAAAGTAGGAGTTTAATACATTGCTAGAGAGAGTGATGGCAGAGCCGGCGTTGCAGCAGCTATAAAGGGATTATTCTTCCCTGGAAGACATAATCATGTGTAACACACTTGTTTCAAATCCTGTGAAAAACAAACAGGTGTTTCAGCCTTAAATCCGCCTCCTTCATCCTCTGGCACACATACAGCAGAGAAACCCCCCCCAGAAACAGACATGTTCTGTTATTTCCTCATTAGGCTCAGGATGGTTTCAAGAAATACACCTTGTCTGGAGATATTTTTAAAAGTGCACTGACAGGAGCTGATACACTGGGTGACAATGAAAGTGCTGAATGAATGTCACCTTGGGACCAATTTTAGGTCCAATATTTGCAATGTCTTCAAAAAATAAGTAACACACATATGTGCGTTAAGTGTATTATCTGGGGTATGGAGAAAAAAACACACACACAAACACACACACTGAATAAGTGTGAGAATAAGTTGTGCACTGACCTGAGAGCCCCCACAGGAAGGTGAAGGAGAGCAAAGTAAGTTTCCTGGAAGTGCCACAGACCTCCATGGTGGATGCAGCCACAGTTTCCACTCGTGTTAATGTCCTTCACCCGGCTTTATGTATGAGCTCTGTCTCGCCTCGGGCAAAGCTCCTCAAGTCCGTCAAGTGCTTTTCCTTCAATCTCCCGGCAGACGTTAGTCGGGGGAAAGGTAAGGGACACTTCAGGTGAGGGAATGTGGGGGCCGTCTAATCCCAGCCGCCGCGGGAATCCTCTTCTCCGACTTTGTCGTGAGATAATAAAGTGTCAGTTGGATCAACACCTCCGACTCCGAGGGTCTTCCGCGACTCTTCTCCCTCTCCTCTTAACGCTCGGCTGCGTCCGCGACTCTGTCCTTATCGAGACGGCGGCGACTCCAACTCTGCAACTTGTCATCCTGTGTCCTTTCCTGAGAGAGCGAGAGAGCTAGAGCGAGACAGGAGAGAGAGAGAGAGAGAGAGAGAGAGAGAGAGAGAGAGAGAGAGAGTGAGTGCCACCTCCGCGTACGAGCTGGCGTCGATTGTAAGACAAGTTCCGGTTACGAGCCTCAAAATAAAACCCGCGGTTTGCTTACGCGGTTTTGGAGAATGGCTTGCGTGGCCGACCGCTCTTATTTTGAAAGCAAACGTGATAACATCCGTTATTTTGCCGCCTCTGTTTTACAGCTTGACGCAGGTACACCTGTCCTCTGGTCCGCAGCGTTATGTGCAGGTGCAAACATTATTTTTCAAAGTAATTCAGAATATAATTCACAAAATGAACAATGGCGGGTTATTACAAGCACAAAACATGTGATTCAATGACCGTAAAATGACAAATACGTTTACATGATTAAAAACGATCCTTGTCTTTTCCCAGTGTTCCTCAAAACCATTACATTAAAAACAATGTCAGACAAAGCAGCAGTGTTAAGCTGCAGTAGGTCATTTAAAAAAAAAAAAATCTCATATTTTCGGAAGCTTTCACTATACAGTAGTGACAGACAGAGACAGACAATCAGTGAAAACATCAGGTCCATCTGTCTCCTATCATAAATACATTTCATAAACAGCAGGAAATAGATTAATTGATTATTAAATAATTTGCTTGTGCCCAGGAAACATTGTCCCAGTTCAAATGTGTCACCACTGACCTGTTATGTCCTGAATTTGCCTCTTAATAAGTTAAAGGGCAAAAAAGTGGTGTTTCATCAGATTCCAGGCAGGCATACTCATGTGCAACTTGCCAGTTCCAAATACCCTGGCTCAAGCTTTTTCAACAATAAGCCTATTTCCAAACCCACACAACTAAAGCTCCATCCTTTTCCCCAGTCTCCCCTTGAAAATCTTCAGCTCCTGTTCCATCATGTGTGAAGGCGTGGGTCTGAAAGCAGAGGAACAGACTGGACTCAGCTTGACGTGAATTCCCAAGGTGAGCTCACCCTCCCTGATGTAAAAATATGGACTGACCTGTGCTCTCCGAGGTAGTCAG
Source organism: Dicentrarchus labrax (assembly GCF_905237075.1). Classification (NCBI taxonomy): domain Eukaryota; kingdom Metazoa; phylum Chordata; class Actinopteri; family Moronidae; genus Dicentrarchus; species Dicentrarchus labrax. The sequence goes on along the minus strand of NW_026136705.1, from coordinate 7,606,348 downwards.
ACCCCTTTATTTCATTTCCTAAGGTTTCCCAGTTGCCTCAGCAACAAGGGTGAGGCTAATGCAGGAGGACTGCTCAATTATGAGAGGTGAGCAAGGGTTATTCCTGTGATTAAATCCAAAGAAGCAGGGTCCAAGCATCATGGGAGTAGGATTTTGTTGTGTTGTTGTAAATTGCATCTGGGCCTCCAGCTGAAATCTACAGCATTCAGGGGAAAGCTGTCAAAACAGGCCTGGTTTTTTGTTTTTTTGTTGCTGCAAAAAATAATTTGAGCAGGGCAGAAAGGCTAATACTGGATTCTGGACTAAACTGCTAATCCAAACACACACAAACAGAGTCTAGTCAAATGATGAGCAAACTTGACACCTGGAGGTCAAACATATTGCTTGTGCCAATTAAAGGACCAGTGTGTAGGATTTAGTGGCATCTAGCTTCAACCTCCCCTTCTAAGTGTGAAGAAGAAACTACAATGGCCATGAAACACACAAAAGACACAAGCAGTCCCATCCACAGCCAGTGTGTGGTTGGTCCGTTCTGGGCTATGGTATAAACAAGGCATATAGCATACATCCCAAACATATTTTCAGGTGATTATACACTAATTAAAAAAAACCTATGAATATGTAATACACACCATGTCACATCCAGATGTTGTAGCACATAATATATATTATGAATACACTGTAAAACAAGTTGATTTAACAGATTACATCAAAAACAAATTTAATTTGACAAACTCAATTGTGTAAGTTAAAAAGATTTTTGATTAAGGAGCCTTTACCAGTAATGTTAAATGACATTAACTTGGCTTTGTATGTTACTGAAAAATTCCTGATTAAGAAGGTTTTTCTTGGTCTTTGGTTTTCATGGTAGAAATCATTTCAGTGTCATTCCAAAGCTACTTGATCAAGAATGTTTTTTAACTTACAAAATTTAGTTAGTTTTACGTAAAAGTTTCAATGTACTCTGTTTCAACACTTTTTTTTAAATGAACTTGTTTGGTTTTACAGTGACTAGGGGTGTTAGAAAAAAAATTGATACACTTGAGTATTGTGGTTTTTGTATCTATTTTTGTGTTTAAATGTTACAGGGACAATGATGGATACAAATGCAGATGCCACTGTTCTGGCTGCATAGAAAAAGATTTTATGCATACTAGAAATGTAAAGATATATCACGAGACAGTCAAATCACAATAGAAATATGAGAAGATTGTAACTTTTGACTTTGCTTGTGCGTCGTCCTACGTCGTTCACGTGAGTAGCTGTATCAAGCCAAAGCTTCATGGGGGGGTCGCAAGGCCCTTTTGATTTTAAAGCGTGCTACAAAACTTACACAGTAGGCCTATACCTCAGCATTTGGTTCACTTCTGTGAAGAAAAGTAAATGTAAAGTAAATTGAATTCATTAATAATAAAATGTAGGCCAAATGTCAGGGACAATAAAACACAGACTTTTAAGCCTATTAAGTACGATTGTTAAAAAAACAGGAAATAATCTGCTCAAAATTCATCCAAATCACTCGTTTTACACAAACGTCTGAAAGTTACTGAGTTCACTGTTTGGGTTCAATGAACAGTTTTGAATATAATCCATAAAATATGTCTCTTAGTCAGGGGTTATCAGTTTACTAAATTACAGAAAATGGATCAAAGGTTGGGAACCACTGATATAAACCTGGGGAATAATAGTGTAATATT